>NC_063198.1:9111996-9124496 GCF_017589495.1 Alosa alosa
AATATTTTCTGTTTCTTATGCCCTTTATAATGTGTGTAGGCCTACATTTTGTGCATGCACTTCTGCAGTAGCATTTATTTCAGTTTATATCAGCTATATTTCTGAAGAATATATTGTGTTGCCTCAGGTCTGCTGCACATCTTTTGAAGACCTATGTCTTAAAGTTCAGTTAATAAAGAGAGATGCACGCACAAACATACAGACTAACACACATGACCTCCGCAACACTAATATAATAAAGGTATAAAAGCTCATGCTGGACAAATGTAATGAGAGGATGAGAGGGTGAGAGGGTGAACCTACTGTATCCTTTTCTTCTTCCTCTCCTCCTAAGTTACATTTTAATCATCAGGGGACATTTCAATTCCAGTGGTATAAAACAAGGACAGACTCTCTCTCTCTGTGTGTGTGTGTGTGTGATTGTGTATGTGTGTGTGAGTGTGGGTGTGTGTGTGTGTGTGTGTGTGTGTGTGTGAGTTTCTCAGAGGTCCACAGAATCTGACCACAACAGCAGAAAAAGGCGTCAAGGCTGCATCTGACAGACGTCCTCTCATAGGACTGTGCTTAGGACGTCTCACATCACTTCCCATTGATTTTGCATTTGGAGTGTGATTTGCGGCGACTTCCCTTGTGAGCTCATAAAAGAAGGTACATCCCTACGCAACATGCCCTGGAGCGCCACTTCCCATTCCCTCCACCACCCTCCCTCCATCCCTCTCTCTCCTCCCCTCTCTCACTCCAGCAGGAGAGGGGACGCCTTCCACCGGAGTGAGCAGACATAAAGCTTGTCTTGCATGAGCGGGAACATAAGCTGCTGTTTGCCAGAGAGTGGACGCTGTTAGCCTGAGGAGCTGCCGAGTCGGGGGCTTCAGGAGCACAGGAGAGGAGAGGAGAGGAGAGAAGGGGAGAGGAGAGGAGAGGAGGGGAGAGGAGGGAGAGGAGAGGAGGGAGCAGAGAGGAGAGGAGAGGAGGGGAGCAGAGAGGAGAGGAGCAGAGAGGAGAGGAGAGGAGGGGGAGCAGAGAGGAGAGGAGAGGAGGGGAATGGAGCAGAGAGGAGAGGAGAAAGTGCACTTGGTACACTTACGTCAGCGCAAAAAATAAAAGGGCTTTCTGACATGCTGTTGGTCACCATCTTGTTGTTTTCTTTTGTTGTGAGTGCAGGGGCACAGGAGATTTTTTGAAAAGTGAGGGGGACCAAATTGTGAACACAAACCCATAGTGAGATCAGATTTCCAGATATCGGATTGCTACCTCTGGCCCACTTTCGACCATCATATATTAAACTTGCCAGAATATTAAGATAATACCATTGATTGTTTTCAAAAATATTTTTTTATAAAAATGGTCAACACTGTGAGATGAGCACAACGCCAGATCTGCTCTCAGACAAGCTTCTTGCTATGTGCTTTTTTTTTTAAGATTTATTTCACATTACTTGGGCCAATGGTAGAATACTCTAAAGGCAACATGGGATGTTGATATTTTATGAAGCCATGAATGAACAAAAGTTCATCATGCCTATGATCCAAACATACACAATCAAATAGTTAGGCCTACTGAGTGTTTCAAAGAGCTGGCATGAGAGCCGGTGTGTGTGTGTGTGTGTGTGTGTTTTCTGGTTATGGATGACAGAGGGAGAATGACATGGAGTAGTATACATGTTTGATGATTAGTTTATATTCTAAGCCTGTATAGAATATACAGGCCTGTGTATATGTGTGTGTGTTTACTGAATGCATATATACCATTCCCATCTGGTCTGGCTGTTTGATCCAGTATAGCAGCAGCAGATCACACTCTCCTATTGGCCGCATGTTTGAACAGGAGCCAGCTCTGTTACAGGCTGGGGGGGTCTGGGGGTGTGTGTGTGTGTGTGTGGGGGGGGCTTCCCAAGTGAGGGTCATTCTCCCAGGGGATCCTCTCAACTGTGCACAGCCCTCTTTTTTCTTTGATACATTTTTTATTGACTATATACAGATAGAAATACAATGATAGAACAGGTTTTAAGATATCACACAATCTTATACATCACAGAAACAGAACAAACATCCCCACCCTCCCCCAACCCATCGCGACTCCCCAAGAAATAAAAAGATACAATACTGTAGAGTGCTCACAGCCCTCTCTCTGTCTCCCTCTGTCACCACGGCCACAGAGGTCACCACAGCAGCAGAGTGGCACTCAGCTGATAATGATGACCACAGGACTACGTGCTCTTTGGGTTGCGCTGGCTTTCTGTCACAGGACAATGCTCCAACAGATGGATCAAACGATAAGGGTGCTTTTATCTGTATTGTTCCCCACCACTCTGACGGCTGGCTCTTACTGTATAGTGCGTCTTGGGTAATGACCGATTCACAGAGCTGCTTTCAACATATGTAAAAATGCCTGCAAACGAGCCTCTTTCCATTTAGCCTATCACACCGCCTCACCCCTGTCCTACATGCTAGAGTGAAATGACTGTGATTCAAGAATTGACCTTCAGTGTAACGAGAGAGGCTGAAGGAGACGGAAACGGGCTAGAGACACCGGCTTAATTAGGCATCCTGGAACACGCAATGAAACCAATCACGGTCAGTGTGACCTCCCATTTCCGCACTGCACAGTGCTCTGGGTACATTACGCAAAGCCAAAATTAGATTTGGAAATATAAAGTATCCAGAAGTGTTTTTCTCCTCCTTATCATTTTCATAATGACCCTTGGCGAGGGTCATTTCAAGTTCGTTTAACTCATCAGAAGTTACTCATAGCAGAAAGTCACTCATTGTGGAAAAAAGCAATTTATGCCCAGAGTGGTTTATATAGTAGTCCAAAATGTATCCACATTAGCATAAAAAACAAACAAATAAAACACACATCTAAAAGGCCCATGAAAGAATGAAAGTGTTTAGGAGGTTAAATCTAGCCAATAAAGCATAAAAAACAAACAAATAAAACACACATCTAAAAGGCCCATGAAAGAATGAAAGTGTTTAGGAGGTTAAATCTAGCCAATAAACTAAATAGGCACTATCGTCTGTGTTGTTTGTCTTGGTCATTGTTATGCACAGTATGTCGTTTTGTTTCTAAGGGCTATTATATTAGGTTTCCCCTCCATGTCTGAGGAGCTCTTTGGATGGGGAAACTGATAATCCAAAAAGGAGAAGAAGTTCCAAGGCACTCTCGGTTTCAAACAGTTAAAAAGCTTTTATTTTTGTGGTTTGGTCATATTAAACCTTTAAAACACTGCGTTTCAACATCAAGCTTTCATCAGGGAGCTTGGGTTATGTTGTGTTGTGTTGTGTTGTGCTGTGCTGTGCTGTGTTGTGCTGTGTGCTGTACTGTGCTGTGCTGTACTGTGCTGTGCTGTGCTGTGCTCTGCTGTTCTGTACTGTGCTGTGCTATGTGCTGTGCCTCGATGCTGCGTGGTCGTCTTGTTTAACTGCGTGGGAGCCGGTGGAGAGAATAGCAGCGTCTGAAGCGTGACTAAACGTCTGTCTCCGTATCTGACACGCTCGCCATCTTAAAAATGCATCATTTCCTTCATGTGCGCTGCCATGCATTAAGCCATGCCTCAAACCCCCTTTACTTTTACTCATCGTCCTCATCGTCCTCTCCACACACACACACACACACACACACACACACACGGACAGAAACACACAGATGTGCATAAAAAACAAGACTTTCATGTATCACACTGTTTTTGGGCAAACACGTACAAGAAGTACAAGTACACGCTCAATAAACACAAAACAAATCACACACACATCAGTGTCGCAAACGCACACACACGCACACACACACGCACACACATACTGGAGCGTCTTAGAGGGGAAGCACCCCAGGATTCCACAGAGCGGGTAATGCGCTCCACTAACCCCCTCCCTCCCTCTCTGTGACCCTATTTCTCGCAGGGCTCTTTACTATTTGGCCCCAGGTTGGGGATCAGCGCTGAACTCATCCCTTTCTTCAGCTTTGAAGTCATCCGACTCAATCCCCCCATTCTCCCTCTCAGCTCTCAGCCTTTTCTAATCGCTCTCTCTCTCTTTCCCTCTCTCTCTCTCCCTCCCTCTCTCTCTCCCTTCATCATTTCTCCCTAAAGCTATGCACACTTGAAACTCCACTCGCACTCTCTCTCACACACACACACACACACACACACACACACATACACACACACACTCACTCAAGAAGGGGTGGGAATCAGAGACTGCCTCAGAATACTATACTATCACATTGGCCATAATAACAATATTGTCGTGACTGGCTAAGTGCGATTCTCAATGCATTGCAAGACAATGATCTGTGATTCATCATGACCTCTGTGTAATTACTGTAAAGACACTAATGTAGGCTACAACAAAGTGTATGTAACCAGGCCTGTACATGAGAGTTGAAGGTGGTGATTCTCTGGGAAACTAGAATATTTAAGGGAATAAATTTGTTTTTACTAGCTTGGGTGCCATTCCGAACTTAGTCCCGCCCACAACATTTGAGGTCGGGAAGTTCGGTCTGGCATTGCTCCATTGTGGAGCAAGTATGCTCGCCCTAGATCGGGCGGACCAATCAAATCAGGCTTTACGATGATGGACAGGTGAGCAACAGCGCCTGGTCTATCACGTCATCTGAGCACGCTTAGATTAGGCTTATGTTTGAAACAAAAACGCTGTGGCTAGACGGATACATGGCTTTTAAGACCCCATATGGAAAATGCATATTATTTAATGAGGTTTTATCACTGAAAACGATTATTTCTGAAAACTTTGGCCAAAGTTGAGATGTGGGAAAACTCGTGGTTTCACTTTCATCAAGGGAAAATAGCACTGTTGCATTGCAACATGTTCCCTCGTTCGTTTGAAATCTCTGATTGATTGGTGATTGATTGGTGCTTCACTCCCCTCCCTGAAGGACATTTACACCACCCACCTCACCCGCAAGGCGACCACAATTGTGAGTGATGCAAGTCACCCCGCTCACTAGTGTTAATTTCGTCAGACGAGACGAGAGGAAATATGTTCGTCAATAACCTTTTTTTTCATGACTAAGACGAGACGATGACGAGACGGCAGTAATGTCCTGAAACACTGACTAAGACTATCTTAAGATGCATTATTGTTGTGAAAAAAGCGAGACTAAACTGTTTTTGCGTGAAATAAAACTAAGATAAAATCTCTCTTCATTTTCGTCTACAAAATGAGAAGACAGAATATCTAGCTGTTACGTTTTTCAAAATATTCGAATGAGTTCATACGCAGCTTTCCTGTAGGCTAGTCACGTGCTGTTGCTGCAACCCTGTGGCTGCAACACGAAACTACATGGAACAAGAACAATGGCGATTTCTGCCAGAGTTAGCAAGCTAACTACCTAAGCTTTATGCCACAATGCTACATACCCAGAAGTTGAAGCTTCTCATACAAATTAACATCCCCCAGAATGTCCATGCGAAAAATGTTCATCGTGTAATGTCAACTATTTAACTAGTTAGACTGATGATGCAAAGTTTGCTAGCAAGTAAGCTAATATGGAAAGTTAAGCTAGCAAGTTAAGCTATGTGTTGTGTTTTAAGCATATCGCCATCTAGCGAGGCGGAGTAAAACATTAATACTTTGGCCTATGACAGTGTTTCTCAAACCTTTTCAGTTTCTATATGTTAATAAGGTGTAAGACCGGTTGATAAATAGGTTTCTAAGACATTTGTTGGAGCATCTAAAACTCTTAAAGTCACAACCTTCAACAAAGAGCTGTGGTAGGGAAGGACAAATATTGGGATCTGAAATTATTCCTCTTATTAGGCCTAAAATGGAGTCAGGTATGGCATCAAATACAGAATGATATGTATCAGTGTTGCAGGTTAACTTCAAACAAAAGCTTTGATATGTTAAAAGACATCCATTAGAATCAATTAAATGCAGGACTGACCAGATGCCCTTCTCTAGCCAGTCCTTGATAAACAAGGATGACTTCTTTACAGTATTGTATCTGTTGTTCCAGATAGGTGTGTTGTGAGGGGTAAAATTATGATTGTACAGAATCTTCCAGTATAGAGCAACCTGCTGATGGAAGAGGGATAATTTGATGGGCAGTTTCTGAATACAGAAGTCACATTTAAGGAAAAAATCTATACCACCTATTTTTTTGAATATTTCATGGGGGATATGGTACTGTTGTTTATAAATGATTTCAACCACTTGATTTTTAATGTTCCGTTTATGGAGTCAATATCGATGGCCCCTTATTAACATATAGAAATTCTATTTTAAAAGTTTTTCCAAAGAATCGTATACAGCTTTTGCGAACTAAATACATGAGATATCCCATAATCCCTAAGGCCAAAGAGCTACATTTCAAAACTTTGAATGGAATATACCCCTCCAACGATTTAATCAAAAGGCTTCGGGATTGAAACTGATAATTGTGTATTTTGTAATGGGCTGGAAACCGCTGAGCATCTGTTTGTCGAATGTGTTTATGTTAAAATCTTGTGGCTTGACCTTCATAACTGGCTCAGTCCTAAATGTTTTATGTTAGATAACTTTGACTTGAAGGACATTATATATGGACTCTTTACTGTGAATGATAACGATGATCTCATAGTCAATGTGATTGTTATTCTCTGTACATTTTTTATACATAAATGTAAATACTCAAAGGTTAAGCCCACTTTTAGTGGGTTTTACAATGATTTCCTTTATTATACAAAAGCCCTTAAAGCTATGAAGTCTAAGAAAGCAGTACAACTTTTGAACAGTGTTACAGAATATGATTTAATGACTAAGCCCTAGTTATATGTTTTTTTTTCTCTGTTGTGTTTTTTTTTCTGTTTTGTTTATTATTTTTATTTTTATTTTTTTTCTCTTGCTTCCTCCTTTTAATTACGCCTGATCCTGTACATAGATGGATTCCTTATGGATTGTTTTGACCCATGCTTATTGTACTTGAATTACCAATTAAAAAAAAAAAAAAAAAAAAAAACCTTTTCAGTTTCAGGACCACTTAACTAACCCTATCTAAAAAAAAAAAAAAGATTAGACCTACTTCAACAGTAGCCTATAATTAGTCTACACAATAGGCCTACTGAACCACCTTGCTTATTGTCTTTGCACTTTGCTTATTGTGTGGATTCATACTGTATGATTTAAACTGGCATATCTTAGTTGCAGAACTGTTTTTACATACAAGTTGGTTCAATATTGCAAACAACTCATCTATATTATATTTTACCACGTCTGCTCGCGGACTACTTGGGATACCTTGCGGACCACTAGTGATCCCCGGACCACACTTTGAGAAACACTGGTCTACGAATATGACAGTGGTCCAGTCAAATCTTTTACTGTCTATGGTCAAATCCCAGCCGAGCTATAACTGTAGCTCGACTTACCTGTGCATGTAAACATACTGACTGACAACAAATCAGAATGAGTAATTATAACAGACGAGTAGCCCTGTGGAAAATTGAGATGTGTGAAACACTATTCGACTCAAATGGTAATCAGAAATAATTTGTTATAAAAAAAAAGACTAAAATGTGTTGACTAAAACTGACTAAGACTAAGATACCTTTAGTTTTCTTTTGACTAAAACTAGACTAAAATGACGAGACTTTTAGTCAACTAAAACTTGACTAACAAAAATGATATTTGAATGACTAAATATGACAAAGACTAAAAAGGACATATTCTGACTAGAATTGAGTATGACTACGTCAGGCTACGTGTTTACTGTTTTAAGTCTGAAAGAAAAAGCAGAAAGAATAATGATAAAGCATTGCAAAAAGAAATATTGTCACGTATCACAGTATCATTTTTTTGGTCTCATTCCTATACAAGTGCACACAACTATCCTCAACCTATCCTTCCATTCTTCCTTCACCCTTCTCTCTCTCTCTCTCCATCTATTATGACTACTTACAGTAAAATTACACACACTTGAAACTACACACACACGCACACTTGAAACTACACACACACACACACACGCACGCACACACTTGAAACTACACACAGACACACACCCTTCCCCTCTTGTTCTCCCTCCTTCATTCTCCCTTATTACTGGAGATGAACTGGCCAGGACAGACGTGCCCTTTCTAAGATGGCATTTCCGCGCAGGTTGTTTCATGTCTTTGGAGTGAGTGTGAGCGTGAGAGTGAGTGAGTGAGTGAGTGAGTGATTGATTGAATGAGTGAGTGAATGAGTGATTGTATGAGTGAGTGAGTGAGTGAATAAGTGATTGTATGAGTGAGTGTGTGAGAGATTGAGTGACAGAAAGTGCCAGAAGCCAGACCCCCCGCACCCCTACCCCCTCCTCTCTGTCTGACTGTCTCGGATGGCCTAGTGCCATCAGCCATCACTCTGTCTGCTCCCCCCCTTTACTCGCAGGATGCAGGTCAAAGACGGATGTCTTACAGAGAGTGTGTGTGTGTGTGTGTGTGTGTGTGTGTGTGTGTGTGTGTGTGTGTGTGTGTGTGTGTGTGTGTGTGGGAACATGACACATTTTGACAGGCATGCAGAGTGCTGGGTTAGTGGCTCCATTTAGATGGCTGAGGAGCACCTCATCTTAAGGCTGACCAAAGCAACAAACATGGTCAGTCAGTCAGCTGCTCTAGCAGTCTTCTGTGGGGAACATGTAAGTGGCTGTATGAGACATTCAGAGACATTGAGATATTAACACATATAATACGATATTGATACTACTGTAGAATCCTTTACCACAATTTACAGTGGAAGTGAATATGGAAATAGTTTCGGTGCACTTTCACAATCATTTGTGTATTTACATAATTTATCAGCAACTCCAGCCTTATCTATATTTCCTGTCAAGGTCATCATGAATTAAGTTGCTTGAAACAAACATTTGCATGGATAACATTTATATGCAGCATGGTTAAATGTCATTGGATATTCTGGTATCATGCTACTTTTATTTCTGTAAATTGCTCCGAGGCCCCCATAATGCAGTTATATAACATGGAGTTTACATCAAATCAGTTCATACAAGCATGGTAAAGCTACATCGTTCCATTCAAAAGGTCATTTTTATAAGCTAAAACTTTCATCAGATACCTCTGCTTAGTATCACACCTCACCTGTAGCAACCTAACATTACAATAAATAATTTTCATTTTTGTTTCTACATTAAGGATACAGACGGGGACTAGGGGACATGGTGAAAATACTGACACACTCACATATGCGCATGCTAAAACACATGTGCACGCACGCACGCACACACACACACAGTCCAAGGTCAGGGTGTCCCCTGGGAACACAGGACAGCTGTGGTCCCACGCTGCATTCCATTTTACAATAACTACTGAATATCTCTAATCACAGATAGATCAAGTTTGTTTGATTATTGATTACATGTATTACGTGTTGAGAGAAAGTGGAATAGAACATTATGTCCAATATATGGTTTAATGTTCTGCATTATGTCCAATATTTCAATATGTGGTTTAATGTTCTGCATTTCTCATTAGTGGGACACTTTGATACTAAAAGTATGATTCTATGTAATGACTGTATGATATCTGTACTTTCCCTGTGTATATCTGTGTGTGACTGTATTTAGAGATAAGCGGGAATATTATGACTTTGCAGTGTTTCACTGTTCTGTATGGCTGCGTTAGTAGCTATCTGCTCCGGATTGCCAGGCTGCCACTAATCAGGGTCTGATTCAGGGTAGTCCACGTGAGATGGGATGTCCAACGCCATCTCTCGTCAGCCTGGAAGGATACTTAAACCCTAACTATTTCCTTGTCTAGTTAGAGCAGCTGATGGATCTTTAGGTGAAGTCATGCTGTCTCTCCCTTGATGCGCATCATTGTAAATAAACTCTGTTCCTGATTTTTCATACTATTGGTCTGACTGGGTCTCTATTACTGTAAATCTATGGTATCAAAATTACCATCAGTGTGTGTGTGTTTGCGTGCGCCTATGTCCGTGTGTGTGTGTTTGTTTGGCCGCAAAACTTTACGTTATTATCATTTCCTCTCTATTTTTAGCTGCAGGGCTTTGGAGTGACAGTTCTACGGGATGGCAGCAGAAATACATTATTTGCCATTTATTTGATTTGTGCCCATTTATGAAACAATAAAAAGAGCTTTAGCTATCTTAATAGAATCGTCCTCTGTCGGGGATAAGACATATGGTCCTTTATGAATAGAGGAATAGTGAGGGTGTTTTTTCTGGGTCTGCTACAGTCTGTCTTTTCTTCTGTGTCTCTCTCCCTCTCTCTTCCTCAACAGTGGATGTCCTCTCGTTGAACTGCTGAGATGATTCCTGGCTCCGAACCACTCTTTACTCTTAGCGTTGCTCAGATTACTAAACTAAAGTATGTATTTAAGAATAAATGCCCTCAAGCACAAGCGTATAGATTTACACAAACACAAAGATGAAACAATAGCCTATAACCTATGCATTAACATGAGGGTATCCAGATACATCTGAAACAGTGTGGCTCAGTCACTGTGCATACCAGCCAACTAGAAGATGAATACATCTTCATTCCCATGAAAATGTGAATCCAATCGGCTCAGTCCACTGCCCAAACAAACACAATTCAATTAACGGCGTGGCCACTAATGATTCATTAACGAGCCAAGCCCACTCAGTCAATGGTGAGCCCTCTCTCTTTCTTAGAGACGGGAGCCAATGTGGCGACGCTAGGGTCGCCATTTTGGTGAGGCTTCTCCATGTTTGGCTACTTAGTGCCAGGGCCAGTATAGCGATGTAAGTGCAGCCATTTCAGTGAGATTTCTCCATGTTAGCCATTTTCTATTGGCCTTTGTTTGCAACATTTACTCAAGTTTTTAACAGCTTGTTATAAGTTATATAGAATTGTTCATTTGAGTATGTTCACTCTGCAGTTCAAGGAAATGAATGTAACTGGCAGCTACTGTACTGGATCACGTACTTTAATTCCATAGAGATGGGGTCCCAGTGATGCCTTCAACAAAGCCAAGTCTAGTCAAGTCAAAGATAAAAAAACACACACCCACACACACACACCAGAATAAATGGAGATGCAAGAAAGTCCTGGTGTGAAAGGTAAAGTGCATTGGTGACATCATTTCTGCAAGTTCAGTATATTAATTGCAGTGCAGACAATGGAAATTTGGAATTTCTTAGTCCTGTGGGTAGGAACTCTATTAAAGATAGAAGCGCAAACTCGGAGTGGAAGGACTAGAGAACAGTATCAGAGGGAGGAGCTCTCTCTCTCTCTCTCTCTCTCTCTCTCTCTCTCTCTCTCTCTCTCTCTCTCTCTCTCTCTCTCTCTCTCTCTGTGTGTGTGTGTGTGTGTGTGTGTGTGTGTGTGTGTGAGTGCTGTCTGTCTATGTGCTTTAGAAGACCAGGCTCTGGTTGCCAACACATTACAGGAGTTGGTGCAGATACATTTCAGCACCATGCCTCCAAAGGAGATGGTGAAATGCACTCTGGTAGTGCAATTGTTCTCCCAGTGGAACACCTCTGATGGAAATACAATACCTCACACACTCACTCGCTGCGCCCTTCATACAGGGAAACAGGGAATGGTTCAATAGCTATGAAGCAAGGTGAGCCATAGTTTCTTTCTTCCTCCCTCCCCTGCTTCTGTGTCCGAAAAACTCAGATTCCCAGAAGCCCTAGAGGTTTGGACTACCAGAGGCCATAATTCTGCCTCTGATTGCTGGTTCTGAGCTGAGGGAATGTGTGGGAGGGATAAATGGGTTTATTAATGATTCACAACCAAACCCCCACCCACTTCCTCAAAGCCCATCTCTCTCTCTCTTTCTCTCTCTCTCTAACATCATATTATGAACATCATATTTCGTGTACGTGCGTGCGTGTGAGTGTGTGTGTGTGTGTGTTGAGATCGAGGAAGAGAGAGAGGGAGAGAGGGAGCTAGAGAGGGAAGGAGAGTGGAGAGTGCACTAAATTTCTGCCACTTCATTGTGTGAAACCAAAGACACACACACACAAGGTCTCATGTTTTGGGGGTCCAACCATCTGAATATGCAAATAAATAATATTTTTGGTCATGCATGGGATGTCCTGACTCAGGCCCTGCACCCATTCATCTAGCAAGGGGAGAGACACAGGGCTCACAGCACTCTTTCCAAAGCAGGATGCTGTCGGGCCGGCAGACATATGGTCAAGAGTCTAACAGATGGAGGAGGCGCCGAGTGAGGGATCAAGCAGAGAGCCAGGTGCTTCACATGAGTGAATGTGGATTTGAGGGAGAGAGAGGAGGGGAGAGAGAGAGAGGGAGGGAATGAAGGTAAGAGAGAGGGGATAGAGGGAGAGAGTGAGGAGGGAGAGAGAGACATGCTGGGGTTTGACAAGAAAATGAGTGTGAGGAATTGTGAGTGCTCTGCCAGTGTGTTTGGTTCATATGTAGTCTTGTATGTGAGATTTGTTACAGATGATGTGTGTTTGGCATTTCAATTAATATGGCAGTGACACATTTGATGGATGACGACGTGTGTGTGTGTGTGTGTGTGTGTGTGTGTGTGTGTGTGTGTGTGTGTGTGTGTT
>NC_063198.1:9129496-9239496 GCF_017589495.1 Alosa alosa
AAAGAAAAAAAAAGGCAATTGCGATGAGTCAAGCGGTGGCGGAAGGTGAAAAGTGTTCCTGAAACAGAAAGGTCTTGAGGTGACTTGAGGACCTGACTGACTATGCTTTATCTTTGTGCTATTATACCCTAAAACCAATGGGTTTCTCTACTGCAGTGAGCTTCAGTGTGCTCAAAGATCCTTGATTACTCCGCTTCAACCCTGTCTGCTGTGGTCTCCTAATGATAGAGGCTTTGCATAGCTGGTCTCTGGAACAGACCCTGCAGCACCAGGAGAGGATTAGGAGGGAGAGTTAGGGCTGACGGAACTTCACTGAACCTATTATGATCAAAGATTAGCCCTATACTGTGAGACTAATCAGCCATCTCTATATCCCCACTCCCCTCCATTCCGCTGTCCTTTAGCCCAACCTTCTCAAATATGCTAAATCTAACTGCTCTCACCTTTGGGCCAAAACAGGCTTTTATTTAAAACATTTGGTGACTGACACACTGAACATTTGCATCTAATTTCTCTCTCTCTCTTTCTCTCTCTCTATCTCCCTTTCTCTCTCCATCTCTGTCTCTTTCTGTCTTTTTTTACTCTGTCTCTCTCCTCTCCACACACCACTGTTTCCCAATCATGGGACATCATCCTTTAAATCAGGTTCTGTGTGGGGTCTAACCCTCTCAGTAAACCACTGACCTAGATTCCCTCATTTCAGATTGAGATTTAATCTTAAACTGTATGTATTTGTCATGTATACAAATACTCAAATGCTGTTACATTGATAATCTCTTCAATCGGAACCTCCAGTCTTTGCCATTCAGGGAAAAAATAGGAGAACAGGTGCTTCTAAAGCGCTGCCTCAGCCAGTCTCTGGCACAAAATGCATAACATTCTAGTTTGTGTGGCGTAATTCAATAAACGTGCTTTAAAACTTACTTTACAAATCTGTTATTAATCTATAATTCCCCTTTTAACAGGCCAACAGACAGACACGCATGCACCCGAATACTTGTGAAAAAATACTAAATCTTGCATGGCAAAAAAACAGATTTACCATTTACAGACATTTGCTTAAATCCCAAAGCCTGTCTTGAGTAGTACTTTCCAAAGATCTATCTGTGAAAGGGCTCCTGAGCTCCTCTTATGCTGAAAACTGTCATTGGAAACAAGCTGCCCACTTAAGATAGCTTGGCATCTTCTAAAGCCAACTGTCAATTTCTCAAAAACTGTCAAGTCTGCTTTTTTTTCTCTTAGTTTCGTCCTTTTTTTGCACCAATACTGCAAACCTGCAGCATCTTTTTTGAGATCCACAAGCTTACTGCTGAGCTTTGTGCAGATGTCTAAGACAAGTAATTAAGAAATTATAGAATTGACAACACACACACACACACACACACACACACCACTAATTCCTCTAATGCACAGACACCCACCGTTATAATCCAGAAATCTCAGTGTGTGTGTGTGTGTATGTGTGTGTGTGTGTGTGTGTGTGTGTGTGTGTGTGTGTGTGTGTGTGTGTGTGCGTTTCTGTTCATTTGCCTCATTAACTTTAGATGACACATTGTAAGCATACACTGGTGCGAGTGCATGTTGGCACATTTATTTTAAGTGAGGAAACACGCTTTTGTCCTTCAGGTTGAAAAGAACTAAGCAAGGCATGCATCTTTCCACTGAGACCACTTACGGCTCACAACCTTCTTTCTACGGAGGTGATGACGTTGGGAACAAGTGATGAAAGGGGAGGGCAAAAAAATGTGTGTGTGTGTGTGTGTGTGTGTGTTTGCATGTGTGTGTGTCATTTCTGTGTGTTTCTGTGGGGAATGCAGGCGAGGCACTAATGCATCGGCAGCTTATACACACTTTCACACTGTCTCCAGACCTGATGATGCACCCTGTGCTCTGGGAAGATAGCACACGAGGATGGAAACAGAGAGAAAGAGAGAGAGAGAGAGAGACGGAGGAATAGATAGAAGGGGGGGTATAGACTTGGGTGATATCGAAGTGTAGAGAGGGACACAGAGAGAGAGAAGGAGAGATAGAGTAGAGAGAAATAGAAGGGGAGAGAGAGACACATGAGGATGGGGAGAGTGAATATAAAAAAGAGCTTTGAGTGACAGCGCATAGATGGAGAGAAAACAGCTGCTGAACCTCCATTAGCAGCCGTGCCAGACTGTACTGTCAGCGCTCTGGAGAAGGCTGCGCGTAACCTTTCCAAAAACTAAGCACTGAAAAATGCCATAAGCACAAGCAGGCCAAGTCTCCCTACATACGCAGCACAACCTACCCAGCACAAGCAGGCCAAGTCTCCTAACCCACCAAGCACAACCTACCAAGCACAAGCGGGCCAAGTCTCCTAACCCACCCAGCACAACCTATCCAGCACAAGCAGGCCAAGTCTCCCTACCTACCCAGCACAACCCAGCACCAGCAGGCCAAGTCTCCCTACCTACCCATCACAAGCAGGCCAAGTCTCCTAACTATCCAGCAAATAATTACTGTAAATCTCAATGATAACTACATTTACTCTCTCTTTGGGCCTTGGCAATGCAAGTATAATGTTAAATGACCTGCAATGCTCTGAACCCCTGAATGAAATGCCACAATCACTAATATAATCTTGAACTAATATATAAATCATTAGTCTTTTTGTCTTTTTTGTACGATTCTCCTCATATAGGTATATTATCAACTCTGTGACTGCAGTTCATTTCTCACTTGCATGATTATATTTGGTAACACAAGTCAGTTCCAGCTCATGACATATGATGGTTACAGACAGTTTAACATTAGAATGTATTGATTAGAGGGACTGAAGCTTGTGTGTATGTGTATGTGTGTGTGTGTGTGTGTGTGTGTGTGTGTGTGTGTGTGTGTGTGTGTGTGTGTGTGTGTGTGTGTGTGTGTGTGAGAGAGAGCAAGAGAGAGTGACTTGGAGAGAGGGCATTCATGTGTATGGATTCTTCATTGCCATATATTGCATCTAATGGATGGTTTTCTCTCTCTCTCTCTCTCTCTCTCTGCTTGTGTGTGTGTGTGTGAGAGAGAGAGAGACAGAGAGAGTGTGTGAGGGAGAGAGACATGTGTGTGTGTGTGTTTAGTTAGGGGAGAACACAATAGTGCTGGGAACTGCAGCGCTCATTCCATTAGTAGCCTACTTGACCCTCCCTCAACTCTTCATTCTCTCCTGCCTTTCTATTCTCCTCCGTCTCCTGCCAGCCTGTCTGTCTTCCTTCCTTCCGTCTGTCTCTCTAATTCAGTCCATCCACCCCTTCGTCATCTGTGTGAGAGAAGGGAGAGTGAGCAGCACTGAGGGCAGAAGGATGTGATTTCTTAAGGGGAACAACCTGGCCCCACACTCACCTCCACTTGAGCTGGCTAAACCCATTCATCAGTCATCAACCACTGAAATTGGCACAGTCAGCCCCACACACACACACACTCCAGTGAGTATCTGAGTGAGCATGTTGAGCATGGTGTGTTGTGATTGTGGGAAACAATGAGAACTCATACATGGATAAGTTATTTGATGGCAAATGGGAGCACTGACAGTCACGTTGCTTAACTGTCACGTGTGTTGCCAGCAAATTTGCACATTTGGTGCTAATGAATTTGTTGCACCTATTATTTATACAAGTGCAAATTTGTGTTGAAGCCTGTGTGCCTGCATGTGTGTGTGCATTTGGGTGTGTGTGATGTGTGTTTCTCTGTAATAGATTTTGACATTTCAATATATTTGGTGTGTGCTGCAGATTTTCATGTGTTTCTAAAAATATCAATGTTTACTGCTCATTTCAATTATTCAGAGAGCTGCACCTGGGTCATCAGTTTAAAGACAAATTAACATGCTGAATCAATTTTGTCATTATTCATGAAGGAACTAGCTTGGTCTTTGAATGATGGTCTTGGGGACCCCCACTATAAATGGAGGACCCCCCCACCCCCCCTTCTGACTGGACTGAATCATAGCCCGAATCTTTAATTGTCCAAAATGTTGTCTTTGATGAAACCACAGCTTTCGGAACATTTACAAATGACAATAATGAGGATCTACATCAAAGCAAAAGTACTACCTACACATACATGTTTGCCAAAGTCCCTTGGGCCTGTGGTCTGAAATATTGGTATCAGTGACAATCACAGCTGTATTGGTCGTTACCTCCAAACACGTAGGCTACATTATATTGATCTATTGATGAATTGCTAAGGCACATAAACATGACTGATCTCTGATGTCTGTCTCTATAGTAACCGATACACTATCTCATCAGGGGCTGAGACAAACCTCTCCCATCTTGTAGGCTACTCACCGCAAAGCAGCTGCATCCAGGCGCACGTCTTGTAGACTGTGGCGGTGTTGCAGAAGAAGAAGAGCGCCATACAGGCGATGCAGCTGAGGATGAGTACCATGGACATCAGCACGAAGAAGGCAGCTGCTTTGAAAGCGCCGGAAGGGATGGAGGCGAAGTCGGAGAAGGTCCCGTAACACCTGAGATCGCGGTTGGAGGTCCCTTCACCCACGCAGTAGTGGAACAAGCCAAAGTACCCGGCGTGCGGTGTGTTCACGCTGTCACCGATCCAGTAGGGCTGAATGAACACCACCACATTGATAATGGCAAAGCAAATGGTGAAGATCGCCCACAGGACCCCGATGGCCCTAGAGTTCCGCATGTAGTTGTCATGGTAGATCTTGGAGGCTTCTTGCGATGGCAGCATTTTTACTCACCGGGTCTTACCCTCTGTTGATCTCTTTACTCGTTTGCTTCTCGACTCTATCTCCCCCTATCTTCCTCACCGGTGCCCCCAAATTGCGTGGATGCTGAGGACCCTGCGGCTGGATGCAATGGAAGGAAATCTGCTAATAGGTGAACAACATCTTTCGGCAAAAGTATGGATATAGATCCCTGTGCTAATGTTGACTGTCATGCAATCAAATCAATCAATATCGGAAATGCAGTCACCTATGAACAAGCGTGATTCAACACAAAGATTTTTTTAAAACGATGTCCGATTCCCACTCCTCCTCTCACTGAGCAAGGAAACCGTAAAGGCGACCAAGATCACATTGCAAAAAATGCAGTGGTCATGACAAAACTGACAAGACGTATTTTCTTGCTGTTCTCCTCTGTCTCTGTATTAATAATGTATCCACTTTCGCCTCCCATCAAAACCGCCGCTTCAGAGAGCACGAGATGCGCTGTCGACTCGCTGAAGATGAATCAACCGATACGGGGATCTCACCGGAGCATCCAAGAGGCGCGCCTGGTCGTGTAGGCTACCAGATTATGTCAATTCGACA
This sequence comes from Alosa alosa, assembly GCF_017589495.1. Lineage (NCBI taxonomy): Eukaryota > Metazoa > Chordata > Actinopteri > Clupeiformes > Clupeidae > Alosa > Alosa alosa. Next base: position 9,134,784 of record NC_063198.1, read on the forward strand.
AGATAATCTGGGTATACCTTAGATCTGAAGAGCGAAAGGAATGTTGACGCGTTTCCCCCCGCAAAGTGCTGTATTGGCCACAACCGTTTCTCGTCCTCTCCTTTCCTCTCCTCCCGTTGCTCCCCCGCGCGCTCACGCTCTCAGGGATGTTCAGCGCTGGCGTTGGTTGGCGCGCGCACGGTTTGGGTAGTGCAGAAATTTGAATTGCTTGTACAGCCCAACGCCCATCCATCAGTCCCCCAGTCAGCCTAGAGCTCTCCCACAACCCCGAGATTACAACGAAACCAAGTGTCAACTAACTTTTTCAAGGCACTTTTGGCAAAATGGCACTTTTATGTCTTGCCTGTCGTCTGTTCTTTAGATTTGTGGCAATATAGCGCACATTTAGATGCACAACCCTTGGGTGTGCATCCTTTGATGATGAAAAACATGCATAATAGTAAACACCTCAAGAAAACCAACATAACATGAACACAAAGGTCAAATTATTATTTTATCTTGGCTAAAAAAAAGATACACTAGGCTACAGTGCCAGTTCAGCAGTGAACGAAATGGCAGTCAAGCATAAATAGCCAATTAAACTAATTTGTAAACATTTAGGTGATTATGCAGTGGCTGTCTGTAGACATCACAGACACTGTTAATAAGCAATGCCTTCAGTACAGAGTCTTGCACACTTCCAGCTGTGATCAAACACTGAGCAATGGTCAGTTGCATGCATGGATAAGTTAATACACTGATGCAAATGCTCAAGGCTAAATAACCCACATAGTTGGTTAGTCAACACAGAGTGCTGGGCTTCTCTTGACACCATATTCATTTTTTTTTTCATGAGGCACTAAATGGAAAACTTGTTTTAGGGTACAAACATAAGAAATATACACTGATAGGCTTTAATTACCTGTAATTGCCAGAGTTATGGCAAAACAAGAATCAAGGTTTAACATGATTCTGTGACAAGTTTTCCTATATTAACTATATTTTGAAGTGCAGAGAAACACATGCTTAATAGCCTATAGTTTTATATTGACACAGGCATAATTCCCTCTCTTTTGTTTTGCAAAAGATGGGTCATTGCACATTGCTTTAGGCACTTTACTTGTTTACTCACTGCAAGACTGTTACAGTAGTCTGCTTGATACAAACATGGCCTGTGCTATTTGAAAGTAGGCTACCACGAAACATACAGCAAAGTTGGTGAAAAACCAACCCAAAGAGCAACGCAATGTGTTACCGCTGCTATGTCATAGTTTTCCAGATTAATGTGATGTGATAACAGTAATGCTTTAGACTACATTTTAACATGTTACACCCAGCAATGCAAAAATCAATTTGAACTGAAAAACCTTGCAAACACCACTGTCATGCATGCTCTGAAAGCAGCTTTTTGCATTTTTGTTTGGTTGTCCACCTGTCAGGGGACTTGTTCTTCACATATAGTCTTCAAAACTGTAATTCATATGAGAATTTGAAAGTTTCTGAGGTGTTTTTTTTTTTTAACTTCATATGGGATGCGCATTTTTAGGCTTTTCCTAAATGCCCATGTATTGCAATACATGTATTGCTCCCTGGCACTTCCTCAGATTTCAGTGACTGACACATTTTAAAGACACCCCTTTTCTAAACCTGCTGAATAACATGTAACATTAAAAAAAAAAGTGGCCCCAAGTGATTGCGTTCCTATCGAAGAGCAGCTCCAATGTTAGGTCCCATAGACCTATTTTTAAAAAAATATTGTGAAGCCAAATCAGCGAAGTTATCCACCAAAATATTTTTCAGTGTGTATACAGTAATAATCTTCTAACTGTGAAAATGTCAGGCCCTATTTTGCCTTATTTTAAAAAATCGAAATTGCTCTTTTTGTTTCATAAACTGACTACAAAATAAGTCACGTGACTTTACCCTTCGACGTAGCATGGTTTGTTTATTAGCCTGGTTAGCATTGACACTTAACACTTACTGCCAGCTCCTCATGGGAGTAGAAGCACAACACCAGTTATCCAGACATAAAGGTTTACATCACGCTCAGTTATTACAAAAATATGTTAAGCCAGTTAAGCAAATTGCCGTATTGTTAGAGATTAAAGGAGAATTCCGGTGTGATATTGACCTAAAGTGTATTGAAACATGATACCGAGTGTGAACGTATGTCTCATAGCCCATCTCGGCTTGTCCCCTGCACTCTGGTGCTAGTTAGCCGATGCTACCAACAGCTTTTGCAATGGTGGTGTTTCGGCATCGGGCTAGCCATGCAAATAAATCACTGTTTTACACCATTTACGAGGCTCAATGTATCTCCACACTTCATTGGTAGACTTCCGAGGGCCCTGACATTTAAAACGAGACATTGAGAACTTTGAAAAAGCACTGGTAGTTTACTTACAAGACGATTTATACAGACAGTATCTTCACGAAGTTTAGCGATTGCAGCCATCTTGAATTTAGTCACGATAAGTCGAGCGACGAGTAAGAATGAACAGGTATGATAAGGGATCAGATTCCAAAAATAATTCAGTGGAAATGCATGGATTCCAGTTTCTTCCAGTAGCAGCAACAACCCCCCACACACACACACATATGCGACAATTAGTGGGGGGCCCTTAAAACATCAGGGCCCAGGGGCCCGAAAGTTCATAATCCGCCCATGTCAGTACCCATGAAGATCCACAGGAAGAATCAGGACAAGTCATTTAAAATATAAAAAAGAAATATGTTTTTTTCTTTTACTGTCATCAATTTTGGTCAATGATTCCAGGTTACTGAAACACCAGGGAACATGACATTTGTTGGCCACTCCTCCACTGCGCTAAGCTAAATAACTAGCCCTATCTGAACTGTTGCACCCAAGATGATAAAATGCTTATGGTATATTAGGCTATATTAGTCTCAAGAGCCAGCATCAACCTAGCCCATACCCACTCATTTGTGATTTGGACACATACCGCGCCCACACACACACAAGCACATACATATACACGCACAAACACCCGCACACACAGAAACACACAGGCACGCACGTGCGCACACACACACACACACACACACACACACACACACACATTTTAATACACAAAAGCAAACTCACACATGCACACACTCATTTACATGCACATGAGTTGCAGGAGTAGGAGATGGAGACAAATTGACAAGCGTGATTTATTTTTGCGGAGAGAATGTGCAGGACCGAGCAGCGATCATATTTCCTACCGCTATGCGGTACATCTAGTTTATTGCTGGCGTTACTCATGTTACTCTGTGGGTATTAGCACTTCAAATGCTGGCATATCGTGTTGTAAACCTTTGTCAATGAGCGTCACATTTAAAACTAGATGTACCGCATAGCGATACAAAATATGACCGCCGCTCAGTCCTGTACATCCGTTCCGCGAAAATAAATCACACTTCAATTTGTCTCCATATTTTACTCTATCCCCCACTCTTGAAACTTTTGTGTATGCTTGTTTGGCATGCCTGAGTGTGTGTAAAAGCGGCTGCACAGAAAGTAGCCTACTGGTGCTGAAAAGGTGAATAGATTGTAGAATAGCCAAAGAAGATGTAGCATTGTTATAAAACCTTTAAAATCTCTAAACAATCACAAGTAGGGCAGTTCATCACAGTTCATCCATTGCAACTGGATTGATGAAAGGTCACTTACACCTGTAGGCTACATTGTATTTGGGAAAAGCAAAAGGTATCAGCATAATGTTATTTATTTATTTATGAACAAAAACATCTCTGTCAGTTCCATGCCGTTTTCAACAGCTATCAAAACATTTTTGGATGGATGGATTTTTTGTGAATGTTTCTTCTTCTACATAAGATTTTAGTCATCTTTAGTTCATGTGATACTTTATTGTCAATGCACAAATTAAGTAACAGTAGTCTGAAACGTTATTGTTAATGCACAAATTAAGTAACAGTACACTGTAAAAAATAATAAGTAATGGTTACTTGAAAAAAGGGTGGAAACTCGTTGCCTTAAATAAGTTAAGTAAACAAAACTTTTCTCTTCCAAGTTATGTTTACTTGATGTCTACAAGTAATGCTTACTTAGAAGAAGTTATCCTTACTTAAGACTTTAAAGTTCTGGTTACTTACTTCCAACTAGTAAAGTTTACTTCATGCCCTCGAGTAAAGCTTACTTGAAACGAAGTTGTATTTACTACTGTTAAATGAGTTACCCTTACTTTGAGTTGTAAAGGGTACTTTATGTTGGACAGTAAAGTTTACTTGCAGAATATACACAAATAGTTGGCACTATTAGATTAGATAACTTTATTGTCATTTTGCAGAGTACAAGTACAAAGACAACAAAATGCAGTTTGCATCTAACTAGAAGTGAAAAAAAAAGCAGAAAAATGCAATGTGATATACAAAGACAGGTGGTGCATAGACAGGATAATATGCGGTGTAAACAGTAGTATACAGTTGGTTTACAGAAGGTGGTTTAGAGTAATATAAATTATATATAAATATGTGCAATGTATTAGCAGAATAAATATGGATATTCGGTATGAACCATATAGACATATATGTACAGTATACAGCTATGTGCAGTGTGGTAACAGTACTGTAGTGCAGAAACAGTAACATTATAACAGTAGTAAGAATACGTGTATGTGCAGGATGAATAGTATGAAGAGCAGTAGAAAATGCCATGTATAAGTGTAATTACAGTATGTACATTTGTAAATAAATAGAACACTATGGGTGGGATAGGGCAATTGTCCGCGGGGGGTGGGTGTCCCCCGTCAAGGTTTCCATGGTCATGGTGGACACCTCAACAGGCACAGGCAAGGAGGCATCGGGCGGGGGCTTAGTTGGTTGGTTGTCACCGGGATGCAGAGCTAGAGTTCAGTAGGGTGACAGCCGCAGGGAAGAAGCTTCCTCTGAACCTGCTGGTTTGGGTGCAGGGAGACCTGTAACGCCTCCCAGAGGGGTGGGGGTGAACAGTCTGTGGTTGAGGTGAGAACAGTCTTTGATGATGCTGCGGCGCCTTACGCCAAGCATCACTTGCCCTGGATGGCCTTGATGGAGGGGAGTGAGGAACCGGTGATCGTTGGCCAGTTTTCACCACCCTCTGCAGTTTTTTCGAAGTATTCTGGTGTAACCTCCATGTTTCAATCAGTAGTGTTTGAGCAACTGACCTCTGACTTCACATCCAAACAAGCACAACTTACATGTCCAGTTCATTGCTCTGCATTTTCAGTTTTCCAACTGCAAAAGAAAAAAGAGGGCAAAATTATTATCAATATGCATCTATTGGCCATGTTTAACTAAAACAGCTGATTAAGTTTCACATTAAATGTTAAATTAAATTGTTTCTCCAGAGACCTAATTAATACTGTTAAGCTAAAAATATTATGATTTGGCAACTTAATTTTCTCTATTGCTTCAGGCCTAGTACATTTATCACAATAGAATTTAAAATGTCAATCATACGTTGGAATTATATGGCGCCATTTTGCACCTCAATAAGCGGCACATTCGTTCAAATTCCACACACTGCAACCTAAGTCCTCTTGCTAAATCACAACGAAAGATTTTAGATAAAAGACCATGGCTTTCTCAGTCAGTAAGGTTATTGTGTCCAATTATCCTAATTGTTTTATCAATACAGTAGGAATATCGGCGTAAAACCATACACAGTTTAATCTGTACACGTTTTGAATCAACTTAGCATGCTAGCAAGCGTTTCTCATGAGAAATGGCTAGCGTTAGAACTAAACTTCATTAAGAGAGCTCATGAAGACAACTGCTATTGGCAAATTTATACAGCCTAGTTCTAGACCCCAGCGCCACCACTTCCTCATAACCCGATAACAAAAATATCAAAGGGCTTGAATACCTAGAATATTTGTTTTCTGCTCTGCATGGTCTGAGGCAGTGTTAACTTCAGATAGCTGCTATCAGTTAGCTGCAAACTGTTAGCAGCTAGCGATATATCGCCACTTATCAAGCAAGTTGAATTTAACATTACCCCAGCTGTTAATGAAACCCGAATGTACAGTTTTGCACAAATGCTGTTAGTTCAACCTATACTGTAAACATTTGACACATTAATACATACTGTAAACTTACGGACAGAGCAAAGTCACTGGTGAAGCTGCGTTACACTCCCATCCCAAAAGTCAGCCACACCGTAACACTGCCGACCGTTGGCTGTGGAATCCAGAATGCTCCCTCTGCTAACCAGCGGCGTGTGCACTCGCGTGAGTCCAGTTTACTCAGGTCTGAGTTGTGAAGCTTACGCGGTATCTCAAGTTTTAGACCCCATTGTTGCAAGTTCGGCACATTACTAATGTTACTCTAGTAAGAACACTAGGTCAGCCTATAGTAAGTAAAGTATACTTGTGTTACTGCAGTAAGATTTGGGAATTCTAAGATATCTTAAAAGGCAGCAGAATTTGTTTTTTCGGTTTCGAACCGCACTTGCTGCCTTGCTCCCCAGTTAGATATCTTAAAAGGCAGCAACTTTACCCGTTTAGAACACACCCGTAGTGTTATTTTTTACAGTGTAGTCTGAAACGAAATGCTGTTTTACATCTAACCAGTGGTGCAAATAACTGACATGTCCAAATGGGCCTTGATGAAATGCGTCGCTAGACTGTTCATACACATTTTAACGGGCCAAAGTTGAAGAGCTGTTGTCCGTTATTGTTCGTGCAAATATAGGCTGATTCATGTTCCCTTACCGTGGTAAAGTTGGTTTTATATTGGACGTTGGATATTCGACACATTCGAAAAATCTATTTAGCACTGACTACGAGGGTCGAGTTTGTGTCAAACCAACTTTAATGTGTTTAAACAAGGCCTGCCTATATTACACAAAGCTTCTTTTGTCCAAAAACCCATGTTTTGATTTCATGAATTTTTTATGCCGATAAAAGATTTCAATCTATTATGCGGCTTCACCTTTTGACTTACCCATACTAAAACACATCTCCTGAACTCGCCTTACTGCCCTTTCTAATGCACAAAGCTTCTTGAAACATTTAACATTAAAAATTCTATAAAATCAAAGAGTGGGTTTTAGGAAACTAAAACCCACTCTTTGATTTTATAGAATTTTTAATGTTAAATGTTTCAAATCTATTATGCGGCTTGCCCTTTTGACCTACCCATGTCAAAACACATCTGGTGAACTCGGATTACTGCTCTATATCGTACACAAAGCTTCTTTTTCCCAAAACCCATTCTTTGATTTTATAAATATTTTTAATGTAAAAATGCTAAAATGCTTTAAATAAATGCGGGCTTGACCTTTGCTTTAAATCTATTATCACAGCCCCTTCATTGACCTTTTGAACCTACCCTTTGATTTTAAAATTTTTACTATTCAAAATGCTATAAATTTATTGCACTCAGCTGACCTACCACAAAACCCTTCATAGTGCACAGCTAATGCCTTTTTTTACAGAAACTCATTTTGTCTTTGATTTTATATTATATTTTTTTACTATTCAAAATGCTATAAATTTATTATGTGGCTTGACCTTTTGACCTACCCATGTCAAAAAACACATCTGCTGCACTCAGCTAACTTTGCCCTACATAATACACAAAGCTTATTTTGTCCAAAACTTACTCTTTGATTTTATATTAATTTTTACTATTCAAAATGCTATAAACAAAAATGCTATAGACATTTTTTACAGTAAACAAATTATATAAAATCAAAGAGGGACTCCCTTTGGATTTTAAAAAGGGAGTTTTTGGAAAAACTTTGTGTATTATGAAGGGCAGTTAGCTGAGTGTAACAGATGTGTTTTAACATGGGTAGGTTGAAAGTGGAAGCCGCATAATAGATTTATAGCATTTTTGAATAGTAAAATATTAATATAAAATCAAAGAGTGAGTTTTTGGAAGAAAGAAGCTTTGTGTACTATGTAGGGCAGTTAGCTGAGTGCAGCAGATGTGTTTTTACATGGGTAGGTCAAAAGGTGAAGGCACATAATAGATTTATAGCATTTTTGAATAGTAAAAAAATAATATAAAATCAAAGAGTGCGTTTTTGAAAAAAAAAAAAGAAGCTTTGTGTACTATGTAGGGCAGTTAGCTGAGTGCAACAGATGTGTTTTGACATGGGTAAGTCGAAAGGGGAAGCCGCATAATAGATTTATAGCATTTTTGAATAGTAAAAAAATAATATAAAATCAAAGAGTGAGTTTTTGGAAAAAAGAAGCTTTGTGTACTATGTAGGGCAGTTAACCGAGTGCAGCAGATGTGTTTTGACATGGGTAGGTCAAAAGGTGAAGGCACATAATAGATTTATAGCAGGGCTTGAAAACGAAATTATTTTTCAAACGTTCCGTTCCGAACGGTTCAGGTAGGCCTATGTTTAACGTTTTCGTTCTTGCATGCGTTCCGCCACCAACATATTGGTCCTGAACCGGTTCGAACGCATAAAATATTGTTCGTTCTTAAAGTTCCGCAGTGTTTGGCGGGCCTATCAAGTCTATTTTTGTGGACTTTACCTGAGAATAGACGTAGGCTACTCATTATTTCCCCTTGATTTAGCCTATACCGTAGCTATGCCCAAAAAATAATAAATCACAGGCGGCATCCAAAACATTCAGATGGGCTATCCATCCCATAGCCTACAGACTTACTGTAGGCCTAACCTATGCCTATAAATAATTTCTTATCAAAAATATTTCTGGATACGTGCTAAACTCCTTACCTGGTTATAGCCTAAGTTTTATCCATATGGAGATCTTCAAAGGCTTGCGCTATAATTCCAACCCTGTTTATAAACTAACCTGTCTGTTGCTGACAAGGCCTATCTCAAATTTGCCGTTTAACTCTTCTACATAGAATAGGCTATAATTGCGCAAACATTTCAAATCTCGACTTTAAAACGACAAGGCATGGACAGGCAAAATAGGCTATTACGCATAGGCTACAAACAATTTCCAAATCAGTTTCAGTAGCCTACGCTACGAGCTGGCCTAAGATCCGAAGTGGCAGACGGATAGGTTACATTACAACAGCAAGACAAAATATACACATTTGGACCAAAGGTCCATTTATTCGTTTTTTTTTTTTTCAAACTGCAGAAATCAAATTATTAGGCTGTTATATAGAGAACGAAAAAAAAAACGTTATTAACCGGTTTTGTGGATTTCAGAATAACGTTTCTGTTCCGGAACAGTTGAAGACCATTTTGTTTTCGTTTCCGTTTCCGCTCCTCGTAAAATTCCGTAAAATTCTGTTCGTTTTCGGTTTTCGTTTTCGTTCCTTGAACCGGTTCGGAGCCCTGATTTATAGCATTTTTGAATAGTAAAAAATAATATAAAATCAAAGAGTGCGTTTTTGAAAAAAAGAAGCTTTGTGTACTATGTAGGGCAGTTAGCTGAGTGCAGCGGATGTGTTTTGACATGGGTAGGTCAAAAGGTCAGGTCGCATAATAGATTCATAGCATTTTTTGAATAGTAAAAAATTAATATAAAATCAAAGAGTAAGTTTCTGGAAAAAAGAAGCGTTGTGCACTATGAAGGGCAGTTAGCTGAATGCAACAGATGTGTTTTGACATGGGTAGGTCAAAAGGTCAAGCCGCATAATAGATTTAAAGCATTTATAGCATTTGTTTTACATTACAAAATATTTATAAAATCAAAGAATGGGTTTTTGGGAAAAAAGAAGCTTTGTGTCCTATATAGAGCAGTAATCCGAGTTCACCAGATGTGTTTTGACATGGGTAGGTCAAGGAAAGCGCGAATGAAGTAGCCACTTCTAAATGGGACCCACTACACAGTAGCTTAAGGTGTGTTGCTAAAGCAGCCATAATGAAATGAAGGTGTCATTGTTTGGATACTTCACACACGTGCGTTTTTAATTTCACAGACTACAACTTCACGGCTGGAATCAAAGCACATCGATTCCCCTCTCACACCCTGCACGCACTTAAAACAAAATAAACAGGCGTCTCACGCATGTAGGCAAAACTGTATCAGACCAACGTTGGTAAATCTTCCATTGCACAAGAATGATTTTTGTAGCACGTGCAACATATGACAGTCGAAAGATACAATTACAGTGCTGCAATTTGCTTGGTATAACCACATTTAATCAATCAAATTGGCCTCCATCACTCAACCAACTAACATTAGGCTAGCTAGGTCCTTATTGATATTATAAGATTAACGTACCTGCAGTAAAAACCAAGCATGTCTGATAAACATCCTCAGATTTATTTCGTCTTCAAGAAGAAATGGGAATTACATTTAATGTGAACATCATCCTATCCTTATTAGACGTAAACTACAGTCCTTGTAGGAAGTGTCCATTGTTTTTCCAACCCACTTTTAACTTCCAACAAAATTACGTCTCACTGCAACGATGCGCCATCTAGTGGACAAACGACTACTTATCGCCAAAACCGGAAATGCAGCCATGATGATGATGATGATGAATATTTATTTTGGCTTTCTTTTAATCCTACTGAATTTGTAATTATGTATCGGCCGTTCTAATACCGATAGTATGTGGGTCCCTGTGTGTGTGTACATGTGTATATGTGTGCACCGCCATCTACAGGCCAATGAGTGTACAGTCACTAAATGTACACATAACCTAATTTTTTTTAGACCCCCTCCATGGATGAAATTCTACGAAACTTGGCATACCCCCAGAGAATGCCAGGTCAATCATACACATAAAATTTGGTGCAGTTCTGAACATCTTAACTGAAGATAGGGGCGATTAAAGCAGAATAATATTGCATTTTCATTTTTTACCGGGGAGGGGAGGGTGCAAATCACAAATGAGTGATTATGGGCCAGATTGATGTAGGCCCTTGAGACCAACATACCATAAAAGATTCTTCATCCTCAGTGCCATGGTTCAGGTAGTTATTTAGGAAAAACTGCTTTTTTTGCGGTTCGGGGGCCGAGCATGGGGAGTGGCCCCTCGACGCTAAACAAAATTTTTCCGTAAAAGTCTAGTGGGGCTACATACCGATCCAATTTCATGTGCCCCGGTAGTTTGGTGTCCCGGGTATCGTTGACCAAAAAGTCAGGAAGTAGATGACGAAAAAAAAACAAAAAAACTTTGACAATCCCAATATGACCGCTTCGCTAGCTTTGCTAGCGGCGGTCATAATTAAACTGTGTTAAACAGATGTGAACGGCAGGCTAAACACATCTGCAACAGAAGGAGGTTGCTACGTTAACTCCAGCTGCAAAATCAGCCCTCCTAACCAGCTAACACGATAATCCAGTTACTGTACAACAACAGTATGACAATTACGGGAAGGTATCTAATCACTCAGATTTTTGTTATTAGACCACTCGAAAATAGGCTAGGCCATGTCAATCACTGGATGTATTTTAATATTATGTTTTGTTTTGCTAATGCTGAGGCCTTCCTGTGGTTTTGATCAGCCTAATAATCTCTGAAACATCTATTGTAAACACTAAGGTGAAATGTGTTGTCACCAGAACAGACAGAGGCATTATTATGCCAACAGAACAGACGTTTATCAGCTTTGAGGTAAAATAAAGTCTCCAGTCTTGTAAATTCACATTATGTAACATCCATAACTTCACATCCATAACGCACCATTAAAGGTTTTAAAAGTAAGAAAGGGGCACAATTTGTTAATCATACTTTACATTGATATAAATCAGCTTTGCACAGACACTTTGGACATTGCTGCATCAACACTGTATGTATAGCATAAACTTTTCCTATAAAACGTTATGGATGTGACTTAAAAACAAAGCCTTACAAATGTAAGGAGCTGTGCTCTTAAGGCAAACTGAGCATACACATTGCTCTACCATTCCCTTGGAACTTTAAGTCAAGTTATCCCCTTTTTAAATGTATAATATTGCCATGTGAAAACTGTTGTTTCTGTATGGTTGCACACCATATTTATGATGTAAAAAGAGTGTAATTCTCCATGAAATTCAATCAGATCAGTTACAAACAATAAAATATAGAACTAAATGAACATTTTAACAATAGTTATATTTGTGTGTGCACAACTTTTACCCCATGGTAAGGATGACCATTGCATGGAATTGCCCATTTGTTAAACATCTACAAATAATTGGCAACAGAAAATTAATATTAATTAACAGAAACTTAAATTCTCCTGGGGATCAATAAAGTATCTATCTATCTATCTATCTAATTTACAGCATGACGTCGGTATCCGGAAGTGGTTAATTTTAAGACAAGGGGGGCGGTGTTGATCATGTGACCGCTACATCTTCCTGTTTACCACTTGCACCGTGTTAGACCACTTCGATTGCAACACACTATTTACTGCTGAACTTTACTGGCAGCGGAGAATAACAAAGAGTGTTTTCGATTTTCTGTGAGAAGGATAATACCACCCAAACAGATTTTTAAAGATTTTTTTCTGCAGATACGTGAACATCTTTGGAATTAACACTTGACATTGAAAAACGTGACGAGGCCCGGGAATCCTCGGGGTTTCCTGTGTCGCTTGCCCAAGAATGGTCGGATTGAGCAAACTTCTTTCCCCTTTTGTCTCATGGTGTTCCTGATCTTTAGCTTATTGTACTGTGGATGTGCGTGGCTTGTTCGAGAACACCCAACTTAATGGCATAACAGGTGGTAGCCTATGCTACAAAGTAGCAAGCCGTACTTTTCACTAACGTTAGCCCAAAGAGCTAACGTGATAAGGAACCATAATTTAGCTAGCCAATTCGCTAGCTATTCTCGAAGAGCTTACAAAGCAGTCTGTTTTTCCACTTGCCTTTTAGAAAAGACTTGGTATTAGCTAGCCTTTCGGCTAGTTAATACACTCCGGGTGTTAGGGGGGACGTATCGCCGTTGCCCTGAATTCGAGACGTGTCCCTGGCTCCGGCCGCCTCAAGCGGGCAGTCAGGAAGAAACTGGCCGGGAGGGGATGGCCTGGTGGGTCTTCCCGGCCTCAAGGAGCAGCGGTGTTTGACGGAGGGAGCGTGCGGATAGAAGCAACGACGGGTCGCGGCACAATGATGGCCGCCTCTCCATCGGTCGCTGGTTGCCTGAGCGCATCAGGGATCAGCGGCCGTAAGAGCGAGGAGATAGCAGATCTGATAGATTTGTTCTCGAAGACGCAGTACAGAGCCAAGGAAATCACTCCCAGGGTAGGGTAGCTGGTTTGAGTTTGCCTATGGCCCTATTCCCCCATTTGAAGTTTGATCAGCTGTGTAAAGTGCTGTATCAGGCTACTTAAAATACATAGGCCAAGCGTGTAAACACCTGTTTGTTGTATGAACGTAGCTCTACATGATGCACGGTTTACACAGTTTAGTTAATGCTAATGCAATTTTGCCATATAGTCTGGCGTTTAGGTTTTCCTCTACTGTAAGTGTTCGGTCAGTGTTGGATTTGACAGGTCATTTAGAGATTGTTAAAGTGTATTTGAACCTTCCATAGGTGGAAAGGATAGAGAAGCGCTGTCTGGAGCTGTTTGGCAGAGACTACAAGTACAGCATCATCCATAACACCAACGGTGATGTTTGCGGCCACTATCCCCGACAGATAGTTTTTCTGGAGTATGAGTGCACCGACCCTAATAAAGACAGGTAACTAGATCAAAGGTCCATGTGCAGACAGAGAAAGTTAATCTGTAACTTTCATGGTTGCCACCTTTGCTAATAGGAAATGACAAAACATATCTGAGATAATTATATAAAAATCTCTCTAGGTACATCTTAATATGAACACCAGGATTGGGTTAGGCCTAGTGCATAATCGGTATGCTTCAACCGAATTTTGATAAGGTTCTCAGTTCTGCCACAGACCACACTTGCTATTTCCTGTATACACTAATGTAGCATACTGGGTTATTTGTGCTGTGAGAGTACCAAATAAGACACACTCACACCAGTCACACCTTCCACACACTCAACTCTTCCGAGTGCTACGTTTATTTAAGGAATTACTAGTCTTTCACATTAAATGTTTATGTGATGCCTGTTTCCCTGTTTGGCCCCGGGTTTCCAAACTCAGTATGACTGTGTGCTGTAATGGAGAGCATTTATTATTCATGAAAGACCATGTTTTAAAAAGCTGGTTTCATGCTCAGAGGCAAAATACAACACAGAGCGTTACTTGGGCCCATCTGTGTATCACACTGACACACAAACACTTTCTGTATGGTCTTCCTTTCCATGTAATATGGTATGCAAGTAAGTGTTGGAATGGACTCATAGTGATGATGTGTATCTGCAAGTTAGACGCTACGCTGGTATTTTTGTTTATTTACTCACATGATGATATATGTGATTCAGACTCCTTAAATATTCAAGCTAACTCTTCATCGATTTTTAATTACTTGCAGTCCATAATATTTCTGGGGATGTCCAAATCCCTTCCGCTTCCCCGCAGGTTTGAAACCTCTGTTCAGATTACCAAGCTACAGGATTTGGTGAACCGCAGCAAGATGGCTCGATGCAGAGGGAGGTTTGTGTGCCCAGTCATCCTGTACAATGGCAAGGTAAGCACACTTCTCAGGCTGCCCCTTAGCAAGCTCAAAATCATCACATTACATTCACCTTTTAGTGAATTAGACAGCACTTTGAGTGGACTTGCTGCACAGTGATGGTATTCATACAGATAGTGTTGGGTCTCATGACTGTGGTCTTCGTAGTGCTAAGCCGCATCAGCAGGTCTTGGGTGTCAGAGGAGGATGGTCAGGGTGAAGCAGCACAGAGGTTGGATTCACTCCAGACGCTCCCTCCCGGGAAGCAGCTCCCTCTCCCTCCCGGGAAGCAGCTCCCTCCCCCATGCCTTGCTAAGCTAAGCAACGCCATAATTCGGTTAAGCTGTTTTGTTATTGTTGTTGTGAATCTGGCAGTAACTGAGAGTGTCGTGCAAATGTAACCTGCGTTGTGTTGAACTGCGCTGTTCAGCCCTGCACACGCCCAGACTCGAACCCACAAACAGTAGCACCTTGGATCGGAAGTCGAGTGTGCTAGCAATTGAGCTAAAAGGCTAGGCTGCTAGCTCTTGTCAGCACTACTCTTAAGACGTTGGCGAGTGAGGTTTATTAACGTTCAATACGCACAGCTATGCTAGTGGGCATCCGTTACCCAAACAAGAGAATGAATGGCATCAACCTGGCATGACCTGACAGTGTAGTGTAAATATGAGCAAAAGGCCCTGTCTTACTCTGAGCAGTGCCAAAGTCCTTGTTTCCTTCAGTATAGTTGGATCCCATAGGTGGGCATATCAGAGTTCAACTTAACAGGTTCACTGACCCACAGTTGTTCAGTCCCCATCACGAGTTAGTTCAGCTCACCTGTGACGCTAACTGGTTGAAGCTAATCATGTAAGGTTAGGCTACTAAAATAAAGAGGGAGCTCATTACAATATATTAAATTAACAGTTTTGTATGGGCCAGTAAATATATAAATGGGGCCAGCACAAATCTCATGGGGGGTGTTTCGTTGGACACATGGGGCATAATGGGTTCCATTAGCTTTTACCTCTTTCACAATGGTGCACACACACACACAGTATATTACTATTAAGTGCTCTCATAAAGGCTTATGTTACCCTTGGCTGCTGTGCTCCTTCAAGAAATGTCGTCTGGCACTGCCACCCCACTCCCACGGCAATCAAGACTTTTTCCATCTGTGGTCCCTTGATGGTGGAATGATCTGCCAAGCTCCATCAGAGCAGGGGCTTCCCTCTCTATCTTCAAAAAAGATAGAATACACAACTCTTCCAAGAATACCTCCTCTCCCAGCGCTTCTGACAACCTCACACACCTAATACACACTTACCACACTCCTCCCCCTCTTTCCTCCTTCCACTTCCCTCTATGCTCTTCTCCATCTCCTCTTCTACCACTTCCCCATCTCCATACTTCTACTAGTACTTAATGTGTAGGCACTACTATCCACTAGTACTTGTATTGGCAGATACAGTGATAAACTCCTAGCTATATTCTCCATAGCTATACTCTCTTAAACATTAACACTGTAGCTGTAGTCCTGTAGTTTAAAAGTTTAAATGTTAAAATGCTTAATGTTATTATATAGCTGTATTTGTAGCTCTGTAGCTTAAATCTTAAAAATGCGTAAATGTTAATAGCCTAAATGTTATTCCATTGCTGTACGTCGCTTTGGACAAATGTGTCCTCCAAATGAATAAATGTTAATGTAACATTTTTCTGTTGCAGCATGTGTGTCGCTCGTCCACTTTGGCTGGCTGGGGGGAGTTGTATGGACGCACCGGCTACAACTACATCTTCTCGGGTCAGTTCCTATTTCATGCCAGTGATCGCGCTGGTCAGTACACAGAAGGGAGAAAGGCCAGGGTCATTAACCAATCAAATCTATCCCCTCAGGTGGCACTGATGACACGTGGGCGGAGTCTGAGGAGGTGCCAGAGGACGAGAGTGCAAGGTGAGAGCCTCTGGTGTGCTATGGCTACCCATACCAGTGTCCAGTTGTGCATTGAGTTGACTCCAGATGCTGTGGCTACCCTTAGCAGTGGCCAGTTATGCATTGTGTTCAACTCCAGATGTGTTGCACTGGTCTTGGTGCTTCTACTGGTATGCTGTGTTATGACATAAATGTTACCCTCTTTGTTTGTTAGTTAGTTAGTTTGCTTGTTTCATTTTTACTTGTTTTTCTAGGAATGGGGACTCCCAGCTCTTTGACAAGGTGCGCGGCTCGGACATCAAGCTGCTGCGCTACCTCTCGGTGCGCTACATCTGCGACCTGATGGTGGAGAATAAGAAGGTCAAGTTTGGCCTGAAGTGAGTTAGCGCACCGACTACTGCCCTCGTCCGTTAAATTCACCTCGCTCTCATTCACGGCTCCCTCATGGGTCAACAGCACTGCACTTTACCTCACAGACTTGCGTAATAGCTGTGGCCAGGGCAAGGGGTGTGTGTGTGTGTGTGCGTTAAATATATGTGCACTAACATTTGCAAGCCGTTAGGAATGTGATATGTTTATTTTTTATACTGCCATTTGTAAATATGAGCGCACAATTTCCTTTGTCATAGAAAGAGTGCAACATAACCCTATAATAAGTGTGTGTGCAAGCTTTAAAGCTCTTTTCTTACCTTGATGTTGAACACAAGGCTCTTTGATGAACTGATGCCATTGTTCTCATGGGGTTCTATGCTCTGTCTGTGTGTCTTCAGCGTCACCTCCTCTGAGAAGGTGGATAAAGCCCAGCGCTATGCAGACTTTACCCTGCTCTCCGTGCCTTATCCAGGTGAGCCGCTAGCTGCCTAGCTCTCTTTCTTTCTTTCTTTCTTTCTTTCTTTCTCTTTCTCTTTCTCCATGTGTCTCCTCCCGCTCCTCCACCCATCTATCCTCCCTGCGTCTCTAACTCTCCCACCCTCTCTCTCCTCTAGATCCCCCCCCCCCCACCTTTCTCCTCTAGATCTCCCACCCCTCTCATCTAAATCTCCCACCCCTTTCTGTAGATCACCTTCCCCTTTCTCTCTCTCCTCTAGATTTCCTTCCCTTCTCTCTCTCTCTCCTCTTGATCTCCCACTCCTCCCTCTCGCTCATCTCAATCTCCCACCCCTCCCTCTCCTGTAGATGTCCCATCCCTCTCTTGCTCTCTCTCCGTCTCCCCTTCCCCCTGTGTCTCCTCCAGGCTTAATCATGTCACATCCATCCTATCCTGCTCACACTGATATTCTCTTATGTTTTTTTTCTGTGAATGTTGAACCAGGAATACATTTCACCTTTTATAAGGTGCATACATTCATTCCGGGGTGCCTGATTGAGAACTGTCTCGTCTTGGGGCAGTGTGTGTGGTCGCATGGTCCTCACTGAGACAGACCTGTTTGTTTGTGCAGGATGTGAGTTCTTTAAGGAGTACAAAGATCGGGATTACACAGCGGAGGGGCTGGTGTTCAACTGGAACCAGGTAATTTGTCATCTGCCCCTCTCATCTCAAAGTATCTCCATTCTGAAGGGGGATTGGAACTCCAGTAAATACATTCATATATGCTTGTGGACATTCCTTTAAGGTATCTTCTGTTTTGCAGGACTTTGTGGATGCTCCTTTGACAATCCCTGCTTGCTTTACCAAGAATCTGAATATTGATTGGAGGGCATATCAGGTACGGGCAGAGGAGTCTATTTATTTTACTCCACAACATGTTAATATGCTTCAAATACAAATAGGAAGATAAACATTAATTATACTGTGTTTCTGTGTGGCCCTGGTCTGTCATAATGCTGTGTCATGGCACCCTCTGCTGGTGGAAAGGAGCACACAGATGTGTGCGCATAGAAAAGACAGGATCTTTTTGGTCTGATCTTGGAGCGATTTGTACTCTATGATGTTAACAGACCATTTAAAAAGTCAGCTGATGAATAAGTTCATTAAATGATGCATCAAAGGCAATATGATGTAGAAATCAATTATTTTGCAAGATAAAAACAGAGGTAGCTCATTTTTATTTCAGGCTCCAGGTTGAAATTGTACAGAAAGCTCTTTGTTCTCTCTCTCTCTCTCTCTCTCTCTCTCTCTCTCTCTCTCTCTCTCTCTCTCTCTCTCTCTCTCTCTTCTGGGAACTGAAGTGTCAGATTGGTTAGAGGGTTGTTGAATTTCAGTTTTGATTGATTGATCATGGATTCTGCAAACTTATGAATTACTCATTTGGAATGTGTAATTGAAATTATGTATTCTCTCTGTCTCTCTCTGTCTCTGTCTCTCTCTCTCTCTCTGTTCCTCCCTTACTCTTTCTCTCATTCTCTTTAGTCATGGGATCTGGTTGAACAGACTCAGAACTACCTGAAGCTGCTTATTCATATTATTAACAGTGATGGTGAGTCATTCTCCGCCAAAACACCCTGTGCCTGAAAATGTCCTGACTACAGAACATGATGTGAATGCACATTTCAGGATCACTTTACTTTGTTATGGTGATGCACTGCACATTGGATTTTGCATGTTTTGAAATTATGCCATGCCTAGCCTCTAACATTGGCGCAGTAGACATTATGTTGCATGTTGAGTACCGTTATGGCTTTCTTTACAGTCATGAACATAGTACATAATTCATGCATATTGACAACGTTTTAAATTCCAACTGAAGTTAATTTGGGTAACTGGACAAAATCTATTTGCTAAATTAATACCATGAGCCACATCTTAAGTGGAAACATTGGTCCATAGCGCAATGCTCCCACATTCCACATGATGGCTTCAGTTCATACGTGAGACATGATGCCCGTGTTATCTTTGTTAATACTAACTGGATGGATGGATCATTGTTGGGGGGAAGTTTCTTGTGATTTTCCATGTGTGTGCGTGTTAAGCGGATAAAAGAACTGGCTTCACTCAGAGATGTGTTGGCTTGTTACTTTGACATTTCATGTGGGTAACATGCTCCCGGTATCGTGAATAAAGCTGCAGTCTCACACGAGTTGTCTTGGAATAATTTTGACCACACCCGTTAACTAACTTCACACTTTACCCCACCATTTAAATCGGGCCCCGTGTTGGTGGCTTATGCATTGGTCTTCTGCTGGTTCATGCATTTGTGTTGGTTGTCTGTCTCATCTCATGTGCTCATAAGGTTTGTGGCGTTGTGTTGTAGATGAGAGTGGTCTGCTGGTGCACTGCATATCCGGATGGGACCGGACGCCTCTCTTCGTGTCCCTCCTGCGCCTCTCCCTCTGGGCGGTACGTCCTCACTCTTCTGCGTGTCACTTCCTCGGTCACTCCCTCCCTCTGTCACTCTCATGTTCGTAGGTCTCCCCTCATAGTTCTACTCAGGCACAGTTAAGCAGTATGCCCTGAGTGAAAGTGGATTTGGTTAAGGATAGGGATGATATCGATACCCATGTATAAAATAGCAATTTAACCGATATTGGATGCCGAAACCAACATTTTTTTCTTTGTATATTTAGTTTTTATACCGTTTAGTTGAGCGGAAACAAAAATAGCAATAACTGAACCATTTTCTACTAATAGTGTCTTACTATAGTAGTTTTGAGATGGCCCAATAAAGTACAGCTTGCAATGCATAGATAGATAGATACTTTATTGATCCCTAGGGGAAATTCAAGGTCACAGTAGCATACAGACATACTCACACACATTCACTAACAGCAGAAAAAGTAATTAAAAGTATATAATATAAAAAAACACAACTAAGCAATAAGGACTGTAGAAGATAAAGAATATACTAAAATACAAATTATACTAAATAAAACTTAATCTAAATCAATTCTAAAAAACAGTATCCACATAGTGGGTGATTAATCAATCAGGTGCGCTTGCAATGACTGAAGCAGGGACTGAGCCTGTGGTCCTCTGTGCATAAGGTAAGGTAAGGATAGTACAAAGTTTTAGATGACTACGTTTTACACTCAGGAAGGATCTCTTCCATTAGCTATCTGGCTACTTTCCTCTGTGCTTGATGTGTTTTGTGGAAGTGGGTGGGGGGTGTTCTGCGATGTAATGGATGTTAGGCTGTCATTGTTTAATGATCACCGCCTGCCCAGACACTAAACAATCAGACAGCTGTTTTTAGTCACTCTCGTAGAGTGTGTCGTACGTTGTTTACACCGTAACTTCAAGTCGGACGGTAGTGCCAGAGCGGGGAGACTCCTGAAACATGCATGTGCAGGGCCGCTGCAGGGCGAGTCAGGTGGCCGGGGCCCCCGCTCTCTGGGCCAGTAAATGATGGATGAGTGACAGTGCTTTTTATGTGTCGCTCTTGTTTCCCCTGGCAGGACGGTGCTATACACGCCACTTTGGAGCCCAGCGAGATCCTGTATCTGACCATCGCCTATGACTGGTTCCTCTTTGGGTAAGAAGAAGTTCCCCCCCATACATGCAGAAAGAAAAAGACACACATACACACACACGCACACACACACCAACCTACCCTACCCTACGCAGTGTCACCTCCTTTAATTAATGTGGCCTGGCTGATCTTGGGTGTGTGTCTGTGTTATGTGTGACTGGGTTTTGCCAGTAGATGTCAGGTTTTGGACAGCCCTGCAGGGACCACGTCTTACAAATGAGAGAGAGGGGGGGTGTGAGATGGGAGTGATGAGGAAGAAAGAAGAGATGGGGGCAGGGAGAGGAGTGGGCTCTGGGGAATCCTTCCTTTCATAATTACAGCTGTGTATCTTTCTAACTTCAACTCATCAAACAGAGATCACCCTTCCAGAGCGGCCCGGTAATTACGCTGCCAGAATTGTGGTCAAACTCCCTGGACTAGAACCAGCGGGGAGGGGGAAAAGGAGCGAGGCAGAGAGAGAGAGAGAGGCAGCCAGAGAAACGGATTTTCACACCGACCTGAATTGCTTTGGCAGAAAATAAGCAGAGCATCCATCATTAATAATTAAATGGTGCCAAAGAATGTTTTGTGAACAAGCTTAATTATTGATCCAAGGCTTTTTTTTTTTTTTTTTTAAGTTTCTGAACACAGAAGGATTCTGCTCCTTTGTATAAATTAAGGGCCACCTTTTTTAAGTTTCTATCGTCACATGAACACAGAAGGATTCCGCTCGTGTGTATAAATTAAGGGCCACTTACACCTTTTTTGGATGTCTGGGTGGATCATCTGTCCCCTACTCTGCTCACTGGTATACAGCAGGAAGTTTTTTCCTGAAGAGATAATATGTAACAGTATTAAATTCAGAGGTCTGGGTGATTGCAAAGATTTTTCACCTTGCTAACTTGGAGCCCACTAGACACACAAGTAGACCTGTTAGTTGTACTCTGTGAACAGTGGGACAATGAAAACATGGAAATCCACACTTGTCATAGAGGACCTCTCCTTGATTAGCAGCATTGCAGTATTTGCATGGGTTTAATATTTTTTCTGGAGACATGCTGTAGAGCCTTCTAGATTCTTGATTTGTAATTACCGGTATACAAAGATTAACGTTGAATTTAGTTTTCTGATGTACATGTTTGCCATAGGCTGGTGATTGGTGCTAAGCAGGTAATGTATGGGTATGAGGTAGCCTACTGATTGTAAAGGGCAATTGAGTGAAGTGCTCCAGTCTGTGATTGCAAAGTACATCATGTCCTCTATCTTCACTCTTTTTCAGTCACATGCTGCCTGATCGTCTCTCTAAAGGGGAGGAGGTGAGTAGAAGTCATTCTAGAACTAGAACATTCTAGAACTAATTCAATTCCGGCACAAGTTCTTCATTCATTCATTCATTCATTCATTCATTCATTCATTTACAACACGTTTCAGGACACCTTACAGCATTTGTGGTTTCTAGACTGTATGATGAGCTATGCTCTGATAGTGTGTTGGGATGTTTAAACACCAACCCCAGCAGGTCAGTTTGACCTGTGGCTTTTCACCTGTTTTTTGGAATGTGCGTGTTGGATGGGTCCTAGGGGGCAGTGTTTCATAATTTATAGGGGCACGCCATGAGGAAAAATATGAGTGTGTTTTATTTATGTTTCTCTTTCTTTCTTTTTGTCTGTCCCCTCCCCCACCCACCCACCTTTCCTCGGCAGATTTTCTTTTTTTGCTTCAATTTTTTGAAGCACATTGTCTCTGAGAAGTTCTCGGCCGTAAGAAAACAGAGGTAGGCACCTTTGGGTTGACCCGTGCTGTCACATTGCATTCACAACACGTCACATTGCAGTGGCTAAGGCACAAAATAAAATCTCAAGAATATCATGCAGCCTCCTTCAGACTGTCATATTATATTATCTATGGCTTGTTGGTGTGTGCATATGTAAAGTTATCATATGCATGCTCTAAACTTTCTAGAGGAGACACCATTAGTAAGCTAGGCTCTAGTGAACTTGTCTGGTATACTTTTATACCAGTGTTAAAGCACTGTCTTCCTGAAGGGCTTGAAGATTCCTAGATATGTCAGAGCTTTGCTTTTGCACTCTGTGTCTGTCTTGTCAGTAAGAATATTTAGATCACACACTGAGTAACGCTCTGTGTCTTCCTCTTGGTTGAAAAAAACATGGTCTATGAGAGGGATGCTTTAGGAAGAGTCACACACACACACACACACACACACACACACACACACACACACACACAGAGAGGGAGAAAGACACAAGCGTGCACACATACAGAGACACAGACACACACACACACACACTACTGCAGAGTGTGAAGAATTCATGAGGACATGTCTTTCTTGTTAGTGGCCACTATGGTTCTGTGTGTGTGGTTTTCAGCAATAGCTAGAGACTAAGATCAAACAGCCTTGTGCTTATGGCAGAGTGCAACAGTCTCATGTCCCACTGTGTCCAGTAGGGGTGGGAAGATTATTATTTATATCATGGCTCTGTTTTATATGTCTCCCTTTGCATTTTAATTCCTTAATATCTTCTAACTCACTCTTTCCCTCTCCCCCCTCCTTTCCTCAACCTCTATGGCTTCTGTGTCTCTGTCTGGCTCCTGGGCAACGTATTTGTTTTGGCAGAAGGAAAAACTCTCACTTCAAAGACACTGATTTCACAGTGGACGACCTCTGCCAACTCAGTAAGTGCTGTTTGTCGGGTTCTCTGTATATACTGTTGTGTTGCCCTGCACCTTGAAGGAATTGAGAAGAGTCAGGAGTTGGCATGTTGTCACGGGTATCACACTTGCTAGGGTTGTGTAACGCACATCCCATTCTCGCCTAGCAGAGTAGCTTGACCCCTAAAACTGACCTTGACAGTGTGGATCGCCAACAGAAAAAGACTCTCAAGTTTGTCATGGTTTGAAATGTTTGATGCAGTTTATTTCTTTTGGGATGTAATTGTATGAGGATTCTGTACGTAAATCCTAACGGGAAATCTGCCCCAACAAAGCAGCTTCTAGCTTGAATATCTGACGAAACAGGTCACAAAAGGTCACGCTCTATGCTAAGGTCTTTGATTAACCTAAGCAGATGTCCAGACGGGCTTTCGGTCATTTATAAGCTGTTGGCTCCCAACTTTAGAGAGGAGAGGAGGAGCAAGTGCCCATAAATGTTGGATCTGAGCGTGCCTGGAGGCACGCTGACTCACTGGTACTCTCCCTCACCTCTCTCTGCTGTCTGACCCCCACCCCACCCCACCCCCTCCCCCTTCTGTCTCCATTTCCTGTGTTCAGAGTCCAGAGACCGGGGCAGCGCCACCAGCCTCAGCAGTGATTTCTCTCTCATCACTGAGGACTCGGCAGCCGCCACCGCCGCCGCCTCAGGCTCCAGTCTGACCAACGAGGCCGTGGACGTCTTCTACACCGCTCCACCCAGCAGCGGGTAAGTCCCCCAGTAACCCCCCCCCCTCACACACACACACACACGTACACACATACACAGGTGTCTGACATAAGGCCTGGTGAAGGCTGGGACAGGTGATGTGCCAGTGTAGTGGTCACTGTAACCTACCTGTGTAGTTACTACAGTGCTGAATGATTGTTCTGCAGTCTGAATCGATGGCCATTTAAAGGCCTATTTGGGCAGGAGTGGCCTATTTCGGTAGGAGTGGCCTATTTGTTCTGTTCATTCTCCAGTTTTGTCCAGGTGAGGTACTCTGAGGTGTGCTGCTGCTGCTGCTGGTAAGTGTGTGTCGTGGGCAGCCTGTTAATCTGTGTCTGTCTGTTCGCAGAAGGAAAGCCATGATGTCGTCACCTCAGACGGTGCTCTGGAACCGCCCACACCCGCTAGAGGAGCGGCTACCTCATCCACTCACGGAGGGCAAGTCCTCCAGCTCCTCCTCCTCCAACCAATCAGAGCAGGGCTTCACTCGCACTGGGAGCAGCCCATTGGCTGTGCCGGGAAGAAGGTCAGTCGGTGCACATGCACAAAGTTTGGGGGTTGACTTGGCCTGACATTGAAACTGTTGATGTGCACTCCTTTTTGAAATGCATGAGGTCAATCGCATCGTCATCGTCTTACAAATGTAATTACCTTGTTGCTTCCAAATTGCAACATCCTTGATTTAACGAAGACACACTTTAACAGTCTCTAGCTGTCCTGACTTGTGATTCGTGACTTTTCGCATTGATGTGAGCATGGATGTGAACTCAACTGGAAATCACTAACCAAAATATACACCAGAGGGGCACAGCTACCGTCTTTGGTTGCCATAGCGATGCCAAATTGCAAGGTGGCCTGAGGGGTAGTTCTAATCCAGAAGAAGAGTTGTGTTGTTTGGCATGAGTTTATCCGTGCGTGTGTGTGTGTGTTGGGGTGTATGTGTGTCTTTCTCTTTCTGTATGTATACCTAGCTCTTTGTTCACCTATGCGTGGCATGTGATGGGTTGTGTGGATGTGTGCGTGTGTGCGTCACAAATCACACTATTTCATTGACTGGAAGAGACCTAGGCTGTGTATGTGTGTGTTCTTTGCTTGTCGAGGCCTAGGCTGTGTGTGTGTGTGTGTGTGTTTCGTGTTCTGTGCTTATCGAGAGTGTAGGTGGTGGTGGGATGTTAATTTGCGACTGGGGATAAGCTGAGCTGCAGTGCAATAGAATTTCTTGATGTTATGCTTTTGTAAGAAGATGTTTGTCTGCGTGCATTTATGTTTCTACCTTTTCTTTTGTAGTAAGGGCTCAGCGCCACCCGTTCTGTCTGTGTGTGTGTGTGTGTGTTGAACAGCTCACATCGGGGCTGCGTTTTGTGTGTGTGTCTTGCATAGCGGCAAGAAAGCTGTGAAATATGACTAACCATCTCACTCGTCGCTATTTGATGTTGATTATCCCGCGGCACTCCAAGCCATTATCGCTATGGAGTGAAGCTTAATGGTTCCATCTGCATAACGCTTGTGTGGCAGTCTAGCCTCCTGAAGGGCCACACAGGCTCTGTGTGATGGCGCTGCTGCTGGTGCTGCCTGTGATGAGGCCGATGTTAGTGTGAGGGGTCCACGTCTGTCTCCGAGGTCGAAGCCCCTAAGCTGACCTCCCTGCCCTGCTGCTGCTTTGCCCGAGAGCGACTGCCCCCCCATGCCCGTGACCTCTCCCTCAACCTTGACCCTTGGGTGTCTGCTCTTTCTTTTTTTCCCTCCTTCTTTTCCTTTCTCTCCTCTTCTCCCCCTCTGTCCTTCCTGCCTCCCTCTCGTGACCTTTCACCCTCTCACTTTCACACAATCTGTCATTATACGATTTTTCTTGCTTTCTCTCTCTTCCTTTACCTGTCTCTCTCTCTCTCTCTACCTTTACCTGTCTCTCTCTCTCTCTATCTTCACCTGTCTCTCTCTCTATCTTCACCTGTCTCTCTCTCTATCTTTACCTGTCTCTCTCTGTCTGTTTCTGTCGACTATCCTCATCTTTTCCTTGCTCGCTTCCATTTGTTTTTGATTCCTCCTGTCTTTCTCTATATCTCTTGTCTATCTTTTCTTTGTTTCTGTATTATTTTCTATCCCTCTCTCTTTCTCTCTCCCTCTCTCTCTCTGCCCACCCCCTCTCTATTTTTCACCATCTCTCTCTTTCTTTTACACCCCCCTCTTTTCTCTCGCACCCCCCCCACCCTTCTCTCTCCCTCTCTCTCTCCCTCTCTCTCTCATTCTCTCTCTCTCTCTCTCTCTCTTTCCCTCTCTCTCTATCTCTCTCCCTGTCTCTCTCCCTTTCTTTCTCTCCATCTCTCTTTCTCCCCATCTCTTTCTCTGTCTGTCTCTTTCTCCCTCTCTCCCTCTTTCTCTCTCTATCCATCTCTCTCCCTGCCTCTCTCTCCCTCTCCCCCCCTGGCTGTCCCTGCCCACGTGGTCTGGTCTGTCCCTGTCCCTGGCTCTGTCTCTGAGCAGGTCTATGGCGGAGTACGCGCGCTCCGGCTCGTCCCTCTCCACCGACTACGGCAGCTGGCAGATCGTGTCGGGCTGTGGTAGCATCCACGACCACGGCCCTCTCCATGCCGAGTCGCCGCTGCCCTTCAGCTTCCAGGACGAGGGACCCAGCGGCCGCATGTGAGTCTCTAAAGCCCTCCACATGCCCCCTCCACCCATCCCGTACGCCACTAACCTTTAACCTCTGACCTCTAACCCACCCACCCCCGGCCCCCCCTCCCTCGCCCCAGCTCCTCACCCAGCAGCACAGGCACGGAGGCAGTGAGGGGGCCACTCTGCAGCATGCAAGGGGACATATTTCACTCTGCGTCCATTCTTTCTCTCTCTCTTTCTCTCTGTGTGTTTGTCTGTCTGTGTGCACAAGCACCGATATCTGTTTGTGGCTGTTGTGTTTGTTGTCTTTGTTGGTGTTTGCATTTGTTATGTGATTGCTGTGTGTATTTGTGTGTTTGAATAGCCGGATAGTTGTATGGATGGATGTTTGGTTGGTTGATTAATTGATTGTTTTTATTGTGAATGTTGGACAACTGTTGGTGGGTTGAAAAGAGATTTCATTGTATTAGCATGAATACCAAAAGCAGTAAAATGTTTTTTTTTTAGTAATATCCTTAATATCAGACAAAAAATAATAATACTCTTCAAGTACTCCCCTTTCAGATACTGACTTGACAAGCTCTTCAATCAGACTAAATTTGTATATTTTACATTAATTGGCAGCTGCAAGTGCAATAGAATTTTGTGCAATAGAATTCCGTGCATATTTCACTCCACAGCGAAATTGTTAATTTTAAAGTGTAAGTGGTTGATGTATGGGAAAGCTGTCTGGTTTGACACAAACACCATTTCACCTCCTCTGCAAGAGGAGCCACTGTGATTCCCTTAGAAAAAACAAAATAGTGTGTGAGTGACAGAACTGTAAAACAGTATTAGACAATTACCCAGAACCAGGCAAAAGGTCTTACAGCATTCTCCATCTGTTTCTTTCTCTCTCTCTCTCTCTCTCTCTCTCTCTCTCACTCACACTCACACACACTCACTAACTCTCACACACACACACACACACACACTCTCTGTTGGTGAGAAATGAATTGGTAACCAGAGGCCCTGGACTCTTGAGGCGGATTATAAATGGCAGGCTGTTTTGCACCTTCCTCTTCATATTTCTGTTGTCCACCGTTGGAGGAATTTCCCTTTCTGCTTGATCTGGCTGCTAAATCGAGTGTGTCTGGAAAAGTGAGTGTGCGGGTGGTCTGTGCAAATAGGAGCCATCCATCTTTATTAACGACACTGAAGGAGAGAGGGGGAACAGGCAGGAAGGCTCAGAGTCTGAAGAAGAAACGCTGCTAAATTGTTTCATTGTCAGTAGCCACCATGTCTCTGCGATGCAGGTGGTAGCGTCATATGCCTGCCCGCATTAAAACGCTGTTGTTCTGGGTTCTCATTCCCCACCATTCTGATTGTCTTGCTAGTCTCCCCCATTCTCCCCTCTATTCTTAGTAATGTCTCTCTTCTTCCCCCTCTCTTTCACTCTCTCTCTTCCCTCTCTTCTCTCTGCTGTCTCTGTCCATCGACCCCTCGCGCCATCACACACTGAGCCCTCTCTCGCATCTGGCCCCACACCTCTCACCATCTATCACTCTTTCTCTGACTCTCTAACACCCTCTCCCTACCTCCATCCCTCTCTATCTCTAGCTCTCCCTATCTAACGCCCGCTTTCTTGCTCACACGCACTCTCTCTCTGTAACTCCCTAACTCTCTTTACCTCCCTCCTTCTCTCTCCCTCTCCAACTAGCTACTCCTCCCTTTCTAACTCCCTCTTTTTCTCTCTCACATGCGCTCCCTCTCTCTTTCTCTGTCTGCAACTCCCTAACTCTTTCTCCCTCCCTCCCTCTCTAACATGCTCTCTCTGTCTCCATGTCTCCCTGCAGTGAGTATGTGCCGGAGCGGCAGGCTCGTCTGGAGGCGGTGCGGGAGGTGTTCCTGGCGGCGTACAGCTGCACGGTGGGGCTCAAGTCCGCAGCGCCCAGCCCGTCGGGCGCCATCTCAGGGCTCCTGGAGCAGTTTGCCCGCGGGGTGGGTCTCCGCGGTACCAACAGCATCGTCTAAGCGCCGACCCCAGCCCACTGTTAAACCTGTCCTGTCTGGGCCTCTACCATAGCACCTCAAGCACCTCAACCCCACCCCACACATTCTCCAAAACCTGTACCTTCCCCCCCCCCCCCCCCCCCCCCCCAGCTCTCTAACATTTGTTTGTGTACTTGCATACAAATCTCCTTTGCCCTAGCAACTTAAGAACCTCAAGAACCGACCCCCCCACCCCCGGTCTGTGTACATGTATACAGACCTCCTCACCTTTCTGGCCTACTGTAGCAGTCCTGTCCCACTCCTCTCCTCCTCCCCACCGGATGGACATGGGGTGTCTGTGTGTAAGAGAGTGAAGTGACTCAAAGACTGTTCTGAAGGAGAACATACTCAAATGCTGGTTTGTTATAATCTATTGGAAGACAAAAAAGAGAGAAAAAAAAGTGCCAAACTTTAAACACGGGCTGTATTTCCTTATTATTCTTTTATTTTATGTTATGATTTTATTTTTTATTTTTATTTTAAGATGCGCTACCTTTTAATATTATTTTTTGAGGTTGCTCCAGGTCCTTTTTTCTGTTTTTCTTTGTCTCCATGTTACACATTTCTATTTGAAGCACAGAGCTGGCATGTGGATGTTTGGGGGGGTGGTAAAGTTGGTTGGGTCATTTGGGCTTTTTAAACAACAGCGATCACATCCAGCCAGAGTATCAAAAAGGGAAGCTCTTTTCTGTCTTAGCACTATACTTCCACTTATATTAAAAGAACAAGAAATGAACAAAAAAATCTACATAGCATTAACATGAAGAATAGCATGATGCTCTTACCTGATAACCTTGACACAATGCCTTTGTCTTGTCTCAGAACTGCCCTGACAGTTTGACTGCGTCCCATCTCTAAGCTGCACATATAAGGCTGACATCATAGATTTCGGTTTGAATATCAACATTTACCGTCCCACTTTATGAACTGTTTACCCCACAGTTTGCTTTTTTTTTTGTTTGGCATTCTGTGATCTTTGTGACCCAAGGGTTTCAGGCTGCTGTCTTTTCTAGTACTAATGATTTAGTGTAGAGAACACTGTTCAAAAAGGCAGCATTTAAAAATGTTTTCTTCCCTTCTAAGGAAACGGTTTAAGATTTTTACATCTATTTAAGGGATGGGTAAATCTCAAAAGCTGCTATTAGGACATTAGATCATGCCCTTGAATAGGGTATCATTGTAGCTGATCTATCTCTGCAGATCTTACTTGACTGTCGCCTTTCATGTCAGTGCAATGATGAAAGATGTTTATGATGTGGATGTCCGAGTAAGAGGTTAGTCAAGAAATTTAAATGTGGGCCTATATAGATGTAGATGTTTTTTGTTTTGTTTTGTTTCAAAATGGTCACGGTCTTATAACATTTCTAACATGATTTGAAGATCTGCATGTTATAAGGAATGGAGAGATGGGTACAGAAAGACATGGCGCCCATGATGTGCACTACTGTTCAAAAGTTTGGAGTCACTTAGAAATGTCCTTGTTTTCATCATTAATGTTATAAATTAGAAATTGCTGATTTTTAATGCAATATCTACATAAGTATACAGATGGCCATTATCAGTAACCATTCGTCCAATGTTCCAAAGGCACATTCTGTTAATTCTGCAATCATTTTAAAAGGCTGACTGAGAAAACATTGGAGACCCATTTTGAAATTATGTAAGCGCATACCATAATCTAATCTGAAAACTGCTGCCCTGATTGAAAAAACAATGCTGCTGGTATTCTGTCTATAATGGAGTGGAATGGAAATGTCTAAGTAACTCCAAACCTTTGAACGGCAGTGTATGTATTTCCTTTTCCAATCTGATCTGTCTGAAGTCTGACCTTTTTCATAGTTCAGCTGTGAAATATTTTGCTGCTCTTGTCTTGCCTTTGGTTCCTCAGGTCTTCAAGCAGAGAAGTATTTTGCTAGCCAAGCCGCAACCCCCCCCATGCCCCCACAGTGCTTGTAGTCTCTCAAAGACTGATCGGTCACCTCTGACTGTGTGTTGGTGCTCTTGATGTATCACACATTTAGTATACATTCAAAAAAAGCACAATTTCAGTGATCATTCAGTCGCGCTCTATCAACTTTCAGGTTTAGTTCACATGGCCATGTCAAATTATTTTCTAAAGCCATTCGGTTTTACTTTTCTGCTGATACGTTTATATTGATGGATTTGTCTGTTAGAAATAGAAAGTCCAGAGCAAGCACTTGCCTTGTGTGGTGGGGACTGGGAGAGCCATTTTAGATCGGCCGTGTTGGCAATTGAAGCACTCTGGTTGCCTTGACAACAGGTTTGTTCTACTTGGTCTATTTCTATTACTGAAACCATTTCTAGCAGGACACTACAGGTGGTGATCAGGTTCCTTTTGTGCGTCCGTTTGAAATATTATATATGCCATAGCACTGACCCCTGGTCACTTTGGCCATACAGCTACAAGGAAATGATGCTGTTGGGGTTTTTTTTTGTGATGCAAGAGGCATTAATGTGGGTTTTGAGTTGTTTGCTACATTCAGAAACAAAGGCTGACTTGAGGACTGCAGTACATCAAGTACAACAAGTCATCTTTATGAATTTTCATATGATGATGCCAAACGGTTTCTAACAGCTTCTTTACCTCAGGATAATTTGTTGTGCCTTTTCCTTTAGTGAAGCTAACTATTCTTACTTATGGCAGACAGCAACTGCTTTTCTACTACATGTGGTTCTTGCAATTTGCTAAAATCCGGATGCAATGCTTATCTGCGCAAATAGACATTTGTCACACGGTCATTATTCTTCATTTTTACCTTAGCTAAACCTCTACTTGCTGTTAATTTAATATTGACAAGAAGAAAAATGGGTTCAGTCACCAGGGTGATCCTGAAAGGTGTGTGTCTGCGTGTGTGTGTGTGTGTGTGTGTGCGCGCGCGCTTGGTTGGTTGTGACTTTGCGGTTGTCTGTGTTTGTTGTCTTTGACTTCTCTAGTTTCAACCTAAGAAACATTTTATTTTTGGTTGCTATCCAAAGTGAGTCCGAAAGTAAATGTTTCATGTTTCCAACAAGATCAACATACTATCTGGAACGAAGGGAACCTTGAACTTACAATGATGATCTATCTGATCCACATCTATGTGATATGTCAATCAAGGCAGTGAGTTGTCTACCTTAATCTCAGGATGAACCCTAAAATGCTAAGTGTTCTATCCTTTCCCCTCAATCCATCATTATTTTGTGCCGCTTTAATTTACTTAGAACACAATTTTTTAATCCTCATTTATTTGTGTTTTGGCATATACCAGATCCCTCCAAGTCTTCAATATCAGAAAGCCCAATTAAATCTTGCTGGCTTTATAAAAAAAATATATAATAATTGCATATTGGGAGGGGGAAAAGAATTTGGAGTTCTATTGGTGACTGAACTTTTGATTGACGTTCTTACACTGTCAAGGTGAATGAAGTGAATGGACTCCTTTGAATTGCAGTTTTGCGTGTGCTTCTCACGTTACTTGCCACAACTTTAGAAATCATGACAAAGTTGCAGTTACTTCTTAGATGGACGGGTACCCGCCCCTCTCCCCATTCACTTTCAATCTTATTTTTGTTCTATTCAGTGAAATGCTGCATTGCACTCATTGTCCTTACAAGACTATTTTTAAGATTTTGTGTTCCTTGGTATAGTTGATTTTAATTTTATCAATTCTTTATTTGAATATTTTCTTTTAATTGTTGCCAGAGATGTGTAGCCTAGGCTGCAGCAAAGAGTATGTGATTCTTTTTTTTTTTTTTTTTTCAGGTGGACGTTCTCCATTAAAGAGACAAAAATGAAAAGCAGCATGTGTAGCCTATCTCTTGTTGCTGACTCGTGTGAAAAGATGCACTAAAACGTGATGATGGGTTGTACAACAACTGGTTAAAGGTACACTCCATGTATTTGGTGTCAACAGTGAATGCCTTTCCACCATAAACACTCATTTTTCTGGGCACAAATAGAACAGAAAGCTGGAAAAATAGGAGACATAATTCTACAAAAAAAACATATTGGGTTTTAGAACTATGGATGGACTGTACCTTTTAAATTGGCTACAATTTTGTACTTTTCTTATAAGAATTGAGGAAAACAGAGTAGATCCTAGTGCATACATCAGTAGTAGCCAGGGCTGGTTTTAGCCTACTACATTTGGGTGGGCTGGTAGAAATGTTGGGTGGGCAACATGGCAAAGAAGTCCAATTGGATCAAAATGGACATAAACACAAACAGAAAAATTGGTACTACCTAGTTTGAGTTGATGCAGGCCAACAGCCAGGGATCGGCAGTAAGTATTCCAAACCAAAAAATAGTATGTTGCCATTTGTATTTTATTTTGTTGAAGAAAATGGCTTTGCATTTTGTATTGAAATACTTTATAGGTGTGTATTTTTGGAGTTGTAGTGACCTCATAAAAGTGCAAAACAATGAATGCAGCCTCTGACTGGTGCTGACTTGTAATTTGCCCAGAGTTGTGATGAGAACATTGAGATTCAGGAAGATGATCCAGTGCAAGATCAGTAACATGCATGTTGCTCACGCACCAACCTTAAATTTCTTGAGACTTAAATCATCAGTTTCTAGAGAACCTTAATCATCCAATTGGAGCACATGGAACTGGTTAGTAGTGATTGCCCTTCAACAAGTTGCCCAATCTATTGCTTAAAGCAACACAATGAAAACTTTATTTATTTAATAATTTTCCCAGACTTGTGTATCATAATGTTAATTAACTTAACTTAATTAATTAACTTTAATCAGCCAATCGGAATACATGGAACTGCTTATGTGGTTGTCCTGCAACATTGCTCAATCAGGGAATGTATTAACGATGTAAGAGACACTTTATACCGCTTGACAAGTTCAGTTGTGACTGTTTGTGTGCATCTCTGATACATCATTTAGGCTATGAGATGTAACAGGCAAGTCAGCATATTGATCTGTTGACTGTTTGCAGGTAATGGCTGTTGCTCGAAAACACAGTCCACTTAATTAACAGAGTAAGTGTGCTGTAGAAGCAATATATTAAATTGAAAGATATGGAAGGTTTGCAAAGTGATACATTTTTAAGTATTTTTTTTTGCCAACAGCTAGAGCAGTCAGGCAGCTATAGTGCTACACTCTGGGGGCATATTTAAATGAAGTATGTTGTGTGTGAGTCAAGTCTTTCTTGATTGTTTCAGCAATTCCTATAATGTTATTGCTTCCAAGATGGATGATGAGCATGTCTGGATAGGGTTGCTTGATTTTGACCTTGTGCATCTGGATGGTAGGCTGTAGCACTGCCTGGCTATTCTGTAACTGTTGGCTGCAGCAACTCGAGCTAGGTAGCAATGATCGTTTTCGGGGGGGGTGTTAGCCTACCAAATACACTTACATAAGCCTACTGCACAGCTATCAGCTAGCTATGATTCCACTTGACACCAACTCATCTACATCAAGCTGCATTTTAGACTGCACACTGAATGAAAACGGAAAAAAATGTGACTTCTTGACTTTGTTTTTGTGTGGGCAAGATACAATGCTTGGGTGGGCTTAGCCCACTCTGGCCCCTGCGGCCCTGGTAGCCTAGGCTCAGACCAGCAACCAGGCTTGGAATTTCACCATTCTGGGGGCAAGGACACTTTGCCTTCAGTTGGGCATATTTGGTCGGGGGCACAAAGGCCACATGTCAGGGCACCAAGGCCAAAGTTAACTATACAGTAGTAGGCTATAAAAATGATCAAAGTTGTATTTAGCCTATTCACTGCAGTAGACCTGCATCACTGTATGAAACATTACAAAAACATGAAACATGACATATTACATAGAACTGTAAATCATCTGATCATCTATAGATAACATGTATTTTATATTTGGCCTGCTATGAAATCATGTATTGAACAATTTAAATTTAAGCACAGCTCAGCTTTAAGAAACTCAAGTAGCCTAGATGCATGCTTAGCATTTTGTGATCATTAAGGCTACTTTCACAAACTCTTAGTCAGCTGTCCTCTGATTTACCAATATCTAGGCGATATTTGTAACATTTATTTTGTATTTGGCCCGTTATGAAATCATGTGGAACAATTTAAACACATTGTAAAACTTAAAGCCAAAATTTGGAGACATCCATGCATGTCGAAATTTACTGAAAATTCAAAACTGGATTACTCTGGAACGGCTAACTGTACAGGGGACTGCTTTACACCTTTGTGTTCGGTAAGGTCTGCTGTTTATTCTGATATATGGTTTGTCATGTGTTAAAAGACGGGTTTGTGAAGTATTCCACCGAGATGAATGGGTAGGGAGATCATGGACGCAAAACCTTCAGTAGAATGTATGATTAAATTGAATTATATTATTTACTTTTTCGCGAACAGTTCAACACACCAATTATCGGCTAACATAGTTTAAAAGCTGAAAAAGCTCTTTCATGTGATACTTGTGATGTCTGTGTGATGAATAGGCTACTTGGCGAGTAGTTCAACTGAGAAGAATGGGTGAATTTGGACTCACGCACTTTCTTGCACTGTCACTTTCTCCACTGCGTAAAAGACTAAATTAATTTGCGCTGTGAATGTTAAGGCCACAGGCTAAATAAAAATCGCTATTAGTAGGACGCAAAGCAGAATATTGAAAGAAGGGGGCACCAAGGCCACCGTGGCCTGTAAACCTATGATTTTCCAAGGGGCTTCACGGTCAACCCAAGGGGCAACGTAGCCGCCATGAAATTCCTACCCTGCCAGCAACCATATAGAGCCCCTCTCTTAGAACAGAAATGATTTATTTGGGAAGGCCGACCTGTTAATTATGGCTTGAACTTAGAATCTACAGTAGGCCTACAAGCAGTCTGTAAACCAGATTTTTTTAATTGTAGGCCTAGCCTATTCTAATGTAGGCCTATGCTATCTAGTAGCCTGTTTGATCCATTAGATACTTTCACAGGCTGGACTAGTTTTTTCTGAAGTCAGCCTGAATTAAAACACCATGTTGACAGCCTAGGCTACTAACTTTTTTTGATGGCTAATATTCTTTCCAGTGTAGCCTAACTGTCTGAACTAAATTCAGAGCTGAGGGACTTGTGTGCCCCTCCCGCAAAAAAAAAAAAAAAAAAGACCAAGAGCTTTTCTTTGATTCTGACACCACCTGCCGATAGGGCCAGTGTATAGCGGGGGAAGACACTGAACTGGTGCCGTACGTCTAGAAAAGGCGCGCTACACGCGCCCGCTACGATGTCTGAACTCGCCCCGCGCGCAAGACGCGACACATGGAACGCCTCGAGAGCCGAGAGAGAAACAGACCGCCCAGGTATTCCGCGCTCCAAACTCTTCAGAGGGCGTACGTTACAGACAGTCATCAGTGTCGCTGTTCCCATTTGAATTAAAAAGCCGTTTAAACGAAACCTGATCGAGTAGCTGTGGATGAATAAGTGAAAACTTACGACAACTGTGACAGATAAAGCCAGAGTACAGGATGGCTTCAATTGGGGAATTCGACCCTCTTCACTCCACCGTACCAGCAACTAAGATTGAAGTTACTGTCTCTTGCAGGTAAGCTTAACATTCTGTTTTATTAATCATTTAATTAGCCATGCGTAACGTAGAATATTAAAATAGTACAATGACAGGTGCACAGTAGGCTACGGATGTAAAGATTGTTTATCCACGTTCCAGTCAGTGGAGCATTGCCTTATCCCTGGAATGCTGGATATCGTCAGTTTCATATCGATTTGCTCTTGGAAAAATATATCTGTTTTAAGTCTGGATACTGACACACTCCCTTCGCTCTTTGGGAGTGGAAAGTATTTTTGGTGCGCTGTCATCCCTCGCAGTAAATTTGCATGAGGTGTAGGTGTAAAGAAGTGAGAAGGGGCACTTGCAACGGAGCCTGTGGAGTCAACGAGAGCCTCCAGCGCGCCTCACAAACCGCCGTTTCTCTGTTTTGCACTGAGGTGAATAAGCCCTGTATTACATAAATAAAAGTGCGGAGGTCTAGTCATTCACCTGGCAAATCATAAAATATCAGCAGTGCAGAAGTTCTTCTGGAAATTATGCGTTTGTGATTCAGTGCAGTGTATGTATATATATATACTGCATTAAAAATAAAGGATTTGATAACTGTTTTGCAGGTTTTGGGCATTAGGCTAATCAGAAAGGCTGTGTGTTACTGTATGTAATACAATATAATGTATGTTATTTGAAAGAATTGCTGTATGTTACTCATCATGAATAACTCATAACTAATTTATCCCCTCTCACTACATACAGTAGTTGCCATAACCCTGGATCATATAGTTTCTACTTTGATCCAATGTGTGTGGCCTTAGTGATAAGTGATCACTACACAATGAGACTAGGCCTAGGTACTAACATGGGATTGATATCCCAGCCTTCCCTGTCCTTACAATGTGCTTCTTTCGTCTCGTAATGACCAGGACTCGTGCAATGGATCAAAACACCTGGCATTCCGTTGTGTTGCTAGTGTGCCGTGACCCACAACATGCATGGCAGGTCCTCTGAGAGGTCACAGCAAGGGGCATTGACACCCCTGACAGATTGAGGTCAGGCGGATTCTCCCCAGAAACTAACCATGGCAACACAAATTCAGATGTGTGTGTGTAAGAGAATGGGGTTCTCTGTGTGTGTGTGTGTGTGTGTGTGTGTGTGTGAGTGAGTGTGTGTGTCAATCAGTGTGTTGTGGGATTTCGGTCTGTGTGTTGAGAATGTGTTTTTGCACGGAAAACAACCAGTGACAGATTATCCAGCAAACAAAAACAAATAGGCTCTCTGGGCCTCATACCCTCCCTTAAAAAATAGTTCCTGGACAAAAACAAACATTACCAAGGTACAGTATGGCAACAAATGCTGTAGGATATACAATATATATATATATATATATATATATATATATATATATATATATATATATATATATATATAGTTTACTGTAGAATCACATACTAAAATACAAGGTGGAAAATAACTGTTATGTGTTGCATTGTCAAGTTTCTAATTTTAGTAGATTTAGTAGTGTTGGTAGATGCAAGGCCCACCTGGTGCGGAGTGTGAGATGATGCAGGCTTCGTGGCAAGTCACTCTTCATTCCTCTCACTCTGTCTACTTACCAGTCTGACAGTGCTTTTCTGTTCCCTCCAAATTCTTCTCCTCTCTAGCTTCTACTCCATGGTTGGCAGTCAGGATTGTTTTTAGAACATGTTTTGACAGGTAGAAGTACACAAATTCGGTTAAAACCAGTCTCATCGAAATTGAATATTGAGGTCTGGATTTGAATAATCCCATGTTGCAGTGAATGTTTTATTATTGTTCTACCCCAGCACTTTGTCAATCAATTTCCTGTTATTTCATGAACTACTTATTTAATTATAACTAGTAAGATCATTATAAAGTCTGCATTAGGATGTTTCGTAGAATAGAAAGCCTGGAACAAAAAAGTGCAGCAACAGCTTATGGACCTCAGCCACCACAGAACAAACAGAGTTTATAATTGTTGTGTAGGTGCTGTAGTCAAGTTTATTTGTATAACCCATTTCATACACAGAGGTCATTCAACTTGCTTTACATAAACAAAAGAAAACAGTAATAACAAATAAAAGCATAGAAGGGCAATATAGTCAAAGAATAGTTCAAAAGGAGTAGTACCAAGCAAGAAAGAAACACAGAAAGAGCAGGGAGAGGGAGTGAGAAGAAAGATAGAGTATCAAGGGGTGGAGAGGGAGTGAGAAGAAAGATGGAGTATCAAGGGGTGGAGAGGGTGTAGTACCAAGCAAGACTATATCTGTTAGTGTTCTCTCTCTCTCTCTCTCTCTCTCTACTCACTAACAGACACACACAGATAGATACATACATACATACACATACACACACACACACACACACACACACACACACACATACATACATACATACATACATACATACATACATACATACATACTTTATTGTTCCCAAGGGGAAATGCAAGAATTCACACACACTCATGCTCCTGTTTATATACATGGGAAAACACTCCATCAAATCCGTCCAACACATCTCACTTACGAGATCCTTTTGCCGCAGGCTGCCATTGAGACTGGCGGTGAGCAGAAAGAGCGCTGTTCCTCTGGCGTCTCTGCCCGTGCCCAGGCCACGGTGGGGCTTTGCCCAGGAAAAGGCTGTGTCTCTCATACAGCCCCGAGCCATGCCAGGCTGCAGCCAAGCGCACAGAGAGGAGGTGGAATTGTTTACTCACCCCCTTCAGAGGCTCAGGAGAAGCACTTTTTTAGCTCTCTCTATCTTTCTTCTCACTCCCGTTCCCTGCTCTTTCTGTCTTTCTTTCTCATTCTCTCAAGCTTTTACTATTATCAAGACATCACCTTCATCTTTCATTACTTGTGTGTGTGTACGTATGTTTTTGTGTTTATATTTGGTGAGTTGCCTCACTCTTACATAAGACATATGTGTTTTCCTGGTGATTCCCCATGGAGAGAGCAGAGTGTATTCACCAAATGATGACAGTCATAGAGGCTTACGCTATGTTAAATGTGTGCTACAGTATACGTATTAAATACCTGCGCCTCGCGTGTTACCATTATGGATCCTCATCTTAACGGATCTTTCGCATACTACTACTGACAGAGCTGGAGAAGAAAGCAGATTACACACAGGTCTGTGCAGAAAGGCTCCAGTCTCCCTCCAGGAATGGGTTCCCCTCTGGGAGGGGAGGCGGGCTGGGCTGCTGTTTGTTCTGCAGGGGTTCCTCCCTGCACCGTACCTCAGGGCAGCCGCATCACCTCCTTCTCTATCATCTCCCCCCTGGTGCGGCTGTCACTCTAGGCTTTCTGACTTTACCACCACCACCGACACCACCCCCGCTACACACACACACACAACGTGAATGGCATTTAAAATGGTTTCTTTGTCTTTGGCAGTGATTCATGGGATTATGTTTGGATGTGTGAGATCTACTGTACCGCGGACTGGCATATTGGCATATTATCTGGAATAAAATGAAGCTCATACTTAGAATGATGTCCGCATATTGATCCTGAAGTGTGTTGAACAGAGAGTCATCCGATCCACCTGTCTCTGCTATATTAATCATTGTGGTTTGGCAGAATCCACTCTTGATATAACACGATCTGTTTCAGAGTAGAAATTGTGACACACCAGTGTGTGCTCCTGTTTAATCCATACCTTTTTTAAATGGCATTGTTGTCAAACCAGTGTTGCGATTCACCGTCAATTAATCAGTTTGATCAATACATTGATTGTAGCCCAGTGAAAGATCACGACAGGCTCTTCTTTGTCAATGCCTAATTCCTTTGTTTGCCCTCTTTGTGCAGAAATCTACTGGACATGGACACGTTCTCCAAATCAGATCCTGGTAGGTGGCCTTTCAACTAAAATTTGAGATTCTCTCTCTCTCTGTTTCTCTCTCTCTCTATCCCTCTCTCTCATTCTCACTCTTCTCTCTGTCTCTCATTATTCCATTCTCTTCCTAATTCACATTCTGTGTGTCCTCCTGTGCACATCCACACAGCATATAGCTCAAGACAAGGCTGAGGCGCTTATCGCCCCCACACCTCCTCACCTCCTCACTGCCATCTTTGCCCCATCAGTCACAGGTTATCATTGTGGGTGTGCTGAGAGGAGAGGATCCTCATCAGTGAGGGTTGATGTTTTCATCAGCCCCTGCATTTTGATTTGATTGACTGCTTCCCAC
Source organism: Alosa alosa (assembly GCF_017589495.1). Lineage (NCBI taxonomy): Eukaryota > Metazoa > Chordata > Actinopteri > Clupeiformes > Clupeidae > Alosa > Alosa alosa. Next base: position 9,175,302 of record NC_063198.1, read on the forward strand.
CCTCCCCCTCCGTCCCCCTCTGTCCCGTTGGAGTGTGTGCGGGGCCTCTGCAGTCGACGTGATGGTGCTGATAAGTGAGGTGCTCTGGCCGAATCAGTTCAGAGCAGCGGGGAAGTCAATACTTGTGCTTGATTGAGGGTGTCTCTCAGTGTCGCTCCGGCTGACATTACGGGTCGTGATTTTAGCTAATGACCTTTAAGAGGAGGAAAGGGTAATGAAGAGGAGGAACTGGAAAATGGGGAGATTTGAATGGCTTGGCAGTGGAGAGAGTGAAGTGCTTGTGACTCTGATTCACTAATGAATGTGTGCGTGTGTGTGCTTGTGCGTGCGTGCGTGTGTGTGTGTGTGTGTGTGTGTGTGTGTGCGTTTTTGGTTGTTATCTGTGTGTTGTTGTGTTGGAAACTGACTGTGTTTGTGACAAAGTCTCACTTTGTTTTTTGTGGTCTGAAAATATGGCACTCTGTGTGGCAGCCTTTCTGTTATATTGCAATCTAGACGTGTGATGAAACTTTTATCAGATACCTTTTTGAAGTCCTCTTGTCAATGTGTGTGTGTGAATAGTGGCTTTGTCAGAAGTTTGTTTTGTGCATGGATGCTGCATTCAAATGTGTGTGTGTGTGTGTGAAATTTTCATGGCTGTCGAGTGTCGACTGATGTCGCACTGTGTTAAATTGCATTTGCTTTGTCAGTTGTCTAATGTTTGTATCTCTCTCTCTCTCTCTCTCTCTCTCTCTCTCTCTCTCTCTCTCTCTCTCTCTCTCTCTCTCTCTCTCTCTCTCTCTCTCTGTGTGTGTGTGTGTGTGTGTGTGTGCGATGATCCAAGTCTGTATTGGCATCCAAAACCGTCTGTGCTGTCTGAGTTTATTTGTTAGGCATTGTTTTTCAAAGGATGAAGTGTTTCTGTTTTCTTCTGGCAGATGTTGGTGCTTTAGATCTGAGCTGTAACACATGTGACCTTTGCTGTTGTATGAGCGAGAGAGAGATGCTGAGGGCTGGGGGAGTGAAAAAGGCTGGCTTCCCTTGAAGTGTTACAGATCACTGTAGTACAGTATAGCACCATTCTGGTATGTTATTACTGAACCATCCCTTGGGTATTTTACAATTGGCTTGTGAGTGCTACAGAACATGCAAGGATACCTATCCACAATAAAATATCAAAGTGGTCACATTCACAAACCATTTTTTGCAGTTCAATTCATCTTTGAAAGAAGATTATATAAGCATTGATACCTTAGCAGGAGAAGAATTCAGAGGACATGACACAGTTGGGGACTAGAGATCATCAGAATCTTAAGTGGATTTTAGTGTGATACAACAGAACTGTTGAGTTTTTTTATCCAGCGCAAAAACAGCTTTCCCAAGCACCCAGGTGATAAGTCCTGGAAGGTCACCTTTTTGATCAGGAGATCTCGAGCATGCTAAGAAGGGACTACTAGTTTCATACTCATTAAGACACACTGTGGCCAATTCAGAAGTACAGTAATGACATGAACATTTATTTTTTTGTAGGAAAAAAAACAATCTGTGCAAAAGAACACTTGCTTTGGAATAGCTGTGTATTTCATAGCTGATTCTTGACACTGCTGTCATGTGCATCTAAACATATGCCCACGTGTGTGTGCGTGTGTGCATGCGTGCTTGCGTGAGTGTGCTTTTTTTAGCGTGTGTGCTTTTTTTGAGTGTGTGTGTGTGTGTGTGTGCGCGCGCTTTTGTGTGTGTGTGTGTTTGTTGTGCTGCCTCCCTCCCGATGTCATTTTACACAAAAGTAATTAATGTACTCCCCAGCCTGCATATCTGATGGAGCCCAATTAAGCAGCCTCTCATTACTGTATCTGCATGGCCAGCTTCTTTCCCTCACTTTAAAAAAACTCACTCCAGTTTTAATCACAAGTGTTTATTAATGCTAATCAAGCACCATATATTATTCCTTTAATATCACCAAAGTCAAATTTCTATTGTCTTTGCAAATCATGCAACATTTTAGGGAACAATTTTTTGAAGGGAAGTGTGATTAACTTTTTAATCTCAGGTGATAAATGACCACACTTAGGATGGCATATCATTATGGATGATGTGAAAGACGAATACTATGGCATTTATGAGCATGAATCATGTGACCATACATCTTTTCATCCACATCAGTTTCAGGAAACCACTGACATGAAATGTGAGATATCTCGCATGACATTCTGCACATAAACACACCTGGATGATCGGCTTTGTTCAGTTTATGTTGCTGTTTTCTTGCATCACACTTTTGAAAGATAGTTTAGGGTTTTATTCAAAATCCTGTTTTTTTTGTAGACGCCCATAAGCAGTTTAAATTGGGTTAAATCAGTGAGGGATACTTCCCCAAGAGAAACATTGAGACATACATTTTATTGTAAAGATCTTCCATAATTGATAAGAAATGTCCTAGCTCTCTCCACAAAATGTGCTTTATTGTGGAGATGTGTGGCCTGCCGACGCCCAATCTCAAACACTAAAGTTGTCTGGAGGAGTAGAGGCAGAGGAGCTAATATTGATGTCTCAACATTATGTTAAAACTGAGCTTGATTTATGATCTTTTTGAGATCTTTTTCTTTATCTCCACAGGAAAAATCTGCCCCATATAAATCTGTGAAGCAGGAGATCATGATTTTAATTCCTTTTTATCTCATTGTTATGTATGAGAAGCTAAGGAGATAATAATACTCATTTTAGGTTTTACGCCTCCAGTGTGTACAGTTTTATGAATATTATGCATATCTGTGTTTGGATTGGACTGGATAGTCTCTAATGTCCCCTACACTGTAAAAAGTTTAACGTAAAATTTACAGCAACTTGCTGGCAGCAAATAACCAGCAAGTTGCTGTATTTCACTCTACAGTACACCTACTGTATATGAAATCACAGTACCTATGCCTGATACTGTAAATGCAAACTACAGTAGTACTACCAGTGCTGTAATGTATACAGTATTGAATTGTCTACCGTATTTTTAATCACAGTACTTATGGATCATACTGTAACTTAGTACAGTAGTAATACCAGTGCTGTAATATTATATACAGTAATTTTGGGAAATTCATATCCTGCTTTATCTACAGCCAGGATAAATTTCACTAGGCCTAGGTATGGTTTAGGCTACACAAACTTGCATAAATAACCATTGACAACTTGTTATCAGTTTGAAAAACAAGTACATTTATTCACTTTTTTTCCGCTTAGAAATTCTCGTGTGCTGCATCCTAACGTTAGACCAACGGTTGCAGTCAGCCTGATCCACCACCAGTAGCAGAGTGAAGCAGCACCTAGCAGAAATAGAAAAAAAAGATAAACAGTGTTAGATAACAATTTTCAACTGAAACTGAAGGCTACTTACAAGTGAAACTTTAGAATAATCATTTATATATATACTGTATGTTTTTGAGTTTACTGTCAAAATGCCAGGCTGAAGATGGTGTTAGCATAACTCAGTTTCAAGAAGGTATATTTAGCTGCTAACGTTAGCCAGCTGGGTGAGCTCATTGATGATGTTTGCTTGCAGCAACACATAGATATATGTACTGATTACGCATGAGTTAACGTTACATAAGTTAGCTGGTAGCAGCTAAACCTCCACGTTAACGCTAACCAGCAGCACATCATCTTCAGCCTAACATTGTGACAGTAACATACTAGGCCTAGCACTACTAGCGAATGTTTTATATAAATTATATGAATATAGTAAACTGTAACTTACTGAGAACTAAGGTAGGCCTAATATAAACGAGACTGCCAAAACGTTAACGTAACATAAAACTTAATGCCACCTTCACAGCAACAGCAACTATGATAGCTAGCCTAACGTTACTTACTTAGTTGATCCAACAAGCATGGATGAGTTTGTAAGTTAGACAGTACAACGCGATATAGACTGTACACATGCCCGAATTTAATGTAGTACAATTTCACAATGAAACATTAACGTTACATAAATAAATGCTTGCTTACCATTAAGGTGGAGCTGCTTAACTTGACAGTGCTGAACACCGTTGGTCTGACTGACTGAACTGTAGCTCAAAAATGATCTCCCGCCGCCGGACAGTTCAAACGTCGTCGCGCGGTGCACGTTTCAATCACCACGTCAAAATTTCCCAGTAAACCATAAATCCATGACTTTTCAATATCTTGATGGAAAATCAACATAATATCAATGTCACCTTGCTATCTGGGAGCTTAACTTTGTATTTATGCAAAAAAAGAAAACAGAAAACCCCAACTGATTTTCCGCCATGTTTTTCAAAATTTTCAAAAAGCTGACAAGTGAGGGAGGAGTCAGATTTATTACTGTGTTATTCGCAGCAAATTTTTATTACTGTAGTTTGACCATTTTTGACCATAATTCATAGCGAAACTACAGCAACATACTGTATTCACAAATACAGTACACATTTTTCTCAAAAACAGCAGTGAAGGGGCAATTTGGTTCACAACAAGTAGCCAGCACTATACAGTCAATCAACATAAAACATGAGATAATAAATAAGGACATAATACACATATTTAAAATGTAACATCACATACACTTGTGGACGATTGTGATATGTTTCAGTCTAAATGTAAACATAAGCAGTGGTAAACAAATGCAAGTGATGTCACATGGCCAAAGCGGTTCCTGTTAAATCTGATGCACCCGTACATATTTATCCTCACTATCAGGCGGACTTGCACAACAGGAGAGCTGTGACCGTTTCAAGTGGCATATCAGTACAAGTCTCCTGAACAGCAATGTAGAAGAAGGAAAATAACTTTATGGCAGAATGCACTAATTGGAAGCTGTACCTGGGCCATCTTGATGCTGAGTGGGTTTTGTATTGACATCTTAGCTGGCACATGCCTCATAAATAGGTTGGAGTCTCTCACCACATGAGGCCCAGATCAGTACTGTGGCCTATTGGACTGTCCGCCCCCCCTCCAAATCAGAGAGATTAGCTCTTACCTCCACAGAGTGCTGGGGGTGTTGGTGGAGGTTGGGGGTGGGTGGGGGACACAGGTCCAGAGAGTAGGCGAGGGGCAAGAGAGGGGGAGGGGGCAAAATAATGATCGTAGATGTAGGGTGAGTTCCTGACATCAAAACCAGACCTGGGGGCTGGAGAGAGGCTCCCTGCACATGTCCTTTAATGTCCATCCTGCCCCCTGCCCTCCTCCCCACCCATCTCCTCTCCATCCTCTACGCCCTGTGTGGGCATCAGGCTGCAGATAAAGAGGAGATTTGAATCTCACTCTCTGTGTGTGTGTGTGTGTGTGTGTGTGTGCGTTAGAGATGCGCGGATGGGCTATTATTTCAACCGTAACCGCATAGCAAAACCGCACCAATGTTTTTTGACCAATTTTCAAAACCGCACCCGCCCGCCATCCGCTGGTTGTTTTAATGTATATGGGTAATGCTTTTGATTGGTTCAACCGCCACCCGCCCGAATTGAATTAAAATATTATATTTCTTCACGTCATCCGCCCGATCCGCGGAGTCCGTGGCTGTAACCGCAAACCGCGCATCTCTAGTGTGCGTGCGTGTGTGCGTGTGCATCACGCCCCCATCAGCCTCGACTTGCGTGCAGAATGGAGCGCACCGGAGGGAGGCCGACTACCTCAGACGTACAGATCATTACAAATCATGGCGTCTGCATGCAGGAGAGTTCCAGAGAGTGGTGATTTCTCCTTGGCCCGCTGCCTGTGGGCTACCTGGGGTCTGCCTTGTGGGGCTCTGACTGGATCCGGTGTACAGATGATGAAATCCCTGATCAAGACTTTGTACTTTAATTGTCTTCCTCTTCGTTTCTTATTAATCTGTTTTTCCTGACCCACTCTAAACAAGGAGTGGCAAGGCCCTTTGATAGTGTAATTTGTAAGTGTAAGACTTGGGGTGTAAAAAAAGAGGCAAGTAGCAAACAAGCTCATTGGACAGGCTGGTTCACCTAAGCACAGCCATTGGCTGTCACGCTAAAAGTCCCCTCACAACCAGTCCCTCCCCATAAAGGATGCAATCTCTCCCTGCGACTTAAGAATCACTTAGTCGCCTTGACCCAAACCTCAGTGGAAAGCTCTCCCCTCCTCTTCCTCCCCTTCTCTTCATCCCACTTCACCTTTCATCCATTTTTGCTGTTATTAATTTAGCTCAGCCCTGTTTTCTATTTCCTTTGGAGAGAGAGAGAGAGAGAGAGAGAGAGCCAGTCTTAGTTTTCATGCTCTGTTGCCTCTGTCCCCTCTGGTGCTGCTGGCATTATGATGATTGGTTTCTCTACAGCCTCGCCTCTGGCTTTGAGGTAGGAGAAAAGAGGAGAGGAGAGAAAAAGAAAGGGTGGGGGGTGAAGATGGATCCATAAGTAGGTGACCGGTAAGCAAGGTAAACGGCTACAGCATAAACAGACAGGCAGGGAGTGGAGAGGAACGCTAGGAAGTGGAGGCCTGGAGTGAACATGCTGATAACAGATGGAGAGATGGTGACACGGTGTGTCTTACGTCTTGGGGCATGCACAGTTCATAGCATCATCCTTTAAAACTGCAGTAGTATGGAGTTTTAGTCTGAAAGTAGCAAGCTACCCACCTATCTGCCTTTAAAAGCATGCAGCATCCTTGCAAACACCATCAGCTGCATTGATAAAAGCTTGCCAGCATGCTACCAGGCGTCTTTTGGAGATAATATTGTCATGCTGTGAAGGCTTTTCCTACATTTCACAGAATGTTCTGAATCTAACCTGAACCTCAAATTTACATAGTGCTCGACGGCTAGTGGGAACTACAGGTTTTTCTCTGTCTCAGATGACCATATACCATCACAATTCATTTGATGATAAGATGATACCACAAGTATCATGTGGTATCATCTTATAATATCAGATGCTTGTGCATTGCATCATCAAGTGAAATAGCTTCTAAAAAATACTTGGCTCAGGAAAATTATACAAGAACATGCAGCGGTATATACTGACATTGTGTTATATCATGGTATGAAAATTAGTTTTCATGCCTTGTACATTTGTCGTGTACATTACAAGTATCGAAACAAATTGTGTGGGTTGCATAGGAGAAAACACATCAATCATCTTCATGGCTTGCATAGGAGGAAACGCATCAATCATGTTCTATCTTCAAAAAATCATTTTCATTCTTAATATGGAAGAGCCTTCCTCACCATGTGTTTTCACTTCTCTCTGTCCTCTCTCTTTAGTGGTGGTGCTCTACGTCCAGGGCATCGGGACCAAGGAGTGGAGAGAGGTAAGTGATGCTTGCGATGCTGACACCTCGGTGAGACCAGTTTATTGGAGAGCTTCTCAGTGCCATCTGAATGAACCAACACGTCCAGACCTGATGAGATTGGATTAATGTATCCAATTAGGAGATGAAGCTCAATCAGACGCGCAGGTTCCTTTCCATCCCCCCTCTCCCTCCTCTTCTAGCTCCTGCTCCTGCTAATCACGATCTTCTGTCTTCTCTCCATCTTTTCTCTCGTTTATTGAGCGCATTGTGTTCATTTGTGCTTTGCAGAACTATCAAAGAGTCCTGGTGGTTAGCAAGTAGGGGGTCAAACATAAACAGCCAGCGCGCAGCAAGTGTCAGTCAACACTTCAGACAAAACACAAATCTCACATTGTCAGCAATCAATTCATTGATGGACCCATTTAACACTAAACAGTCAATTCAACCCCAGGTAGTGTGAAATCCTACATATTTTCCTTCATTTTTCTCCTTCATTTACATATTATTTAGTAGAGCCATGATGATACGCATGTATCATATGTTATCATATGTTGTGATATGCATCAGAACATAACTTGCATAATAGGGCATAACAGGATTCATTGATTTTGAAATGCAAATATACCTTAAAGGATATAAATGTTATTAAATGAAATAGAAAGGAAATACAATTTCATAAATTCTCCCTTCTTTCATGTCTTTTTAGTTTCAAATGCATGCACAAGTAGTTTATGTCTACAAGGTAGACAATCAATAATATAGCTGTGGTAGGTATCAGGCTGCTTAGCAACAAGTAGTAATCTCACCCAATAAATAGGCTTACAGTGTGTTCCCTCAAAAGGTGTGTCTTAGTCTGCATTGTATCATTCTCTTATGCATTATGAAATAAGTATTCAAAAGCACAAAGTATTCCTTTTTTCATATTGTCATATTACAGTTTGGAGCAAAACTGAAATTATTCATCAGGCCATCCTTAAAAATATTTTTGTTTGCAGTAACAGCCAAAAAAAAATTAAAAATGGGTCGGTAGGTAGGTCAATATTTTTTTTTTTCAAGATTCAAAGTATAAAAAAAAGTACAATTTTGGTCATGGTGATTACGTAGGAATGAATTTACACAAATGTGCATATCGTGACGTAACTGACTGGGTCTTCAACCCGTGCCTTCAGGCGCACCATTGCAAACCTCATTCTGATGCAGGTTATATAGACCAGCCTTTCTCAAACTTCTTTGACCTGAGGCCCGGTCATGGCAGACTTTTGGGTCATAAGGCTCATCTACATGTACCCAGAAAGAAGGCTACAATAGCTCTTGGCCACGTTATATTGAAATTTGACTATACAATACTCAATGCTATACAGTGTATTATACAGTCTCTGCTCTGTTTCTAAGGACGTTCCAAAAAAACAACGTCGTTCTATTAAGTTTCGTTAAATAAATAAATAGCCTTCCAACAGGTTGAAGCGGAGCTTTGATACCAACGTTATCGATTAGTTTCAGTTTCTCTCGCGCAGACGCGCATTGAATGAATGCTCATACCACCACTTAATTGTAGGGCTCCATGTTTAATGACATCGATAGCAGAAACATTTGTTTTCTTTTTTCGTCGATCCGCGGTTTCTTGATCAACTGCGCAGCAAATTATCAGATGAAGCACCGGGCCTAATTTCACTCCACGACTCCGCGGACCAGCAGTCTCCATGTTGCGGACCCATATTTTGAGAAATGCTGAATAGACCACAACCAATTTCAATACTCCGACACGGTCACCGTTAGACTAGGGGGAGAAGGAATGAGAAAAGATCTGGCCACAGTTCTTCCAGAACTTCGTGCCAAGTAAAAGCGTTATCAGTTTGTGTTGATGAAACGAAGCGTAGGCCATAGTGTGACATGCGTAAAACCAATGGTGTAGAGATGACGCCACAGGTTTTTTTTTAAGTGAGCCACGTTTGCATGTAGGCAATTTATATTCACAATACTTGGGCCTACTAAAAGAAATATTATTTTATTGCATTTGTATTGGTTGTTTAGAGTAAAAAAAAAAAAACAATTGGTCGGTATTAACGCAAGTTTACAACCGGCAAGTCGGTCGGACTAAAAGGGGAAAAAAATAAATATTTGGGTCGGTTCTAAATTGACAGGGTCGGTCGGGTTACGGCAAACGAAAATATTTTTAAGGATGGCCTCAGTTATGAATTACGAGAAGCAATTTATTTTTTATGTAAGTGACAATATTGGTCGCTAGTAACAAAAACTTAACCAATTAGCAAAACAAGGAAACTTCTGACATCTGCCACTTGAGCTAAATATAAATTTTCACACCTCATTAGACTATGAGAAAAGTGATCTGGGTCAAATTGCAGCCAGTGTAGCCTGAACTCTCCCACAAGACATGGTTGCCAGATTGGAGAGCATCCTGCCCTCCCCCACAAGACATGGTTGCCAGATTGGACCACAGCCTGGACTTGCTCATATGTTTCCTCTCCCCACACACCTTCAGTCTGTTTTCTCAGAGGACATGTTGTTGTCAATGTTGTTGTTGTTGCTGTTTCATTGTGTGTGTGTGTGTGTGTGTGTGTGTGTGTGTGTGTGTGTGTGTGTATGTGTGTATGTATCTGCACTATGTTATTACATTTAGATACATATATCCATAGCGTTCATCTTTAACCAAGTAATAATATCAGTAATGTGACAGTCACTTAAACAAGTCAGCATTTCATACAAAAAGCTGCCTGAACACCGGACAAAAGCAGAAAGAATTTCTGAAAGCTAATTGTTGCCTGAAGTGTCTTGCAGAAGCACTCAGAAACTCCTATATAAAACTCTGATTGTCTCTCAACACTGGCCAGAGAGGACCCATTAGCCAAGCTCTGCAAAACTCCAAATTCACCTGACGCATGATTAGAACAGCACTGAGGGTAACCGCAGCAACGGTAACCTGATTCTAGAACATTGTTGAATAATGATGCTTCTCACCCCCCAAGATCTGTTTTTTTGAGTCTTTTGAAATGCCTCTCTTTGGCTTTTAATGTGCTTGGATAAGCCAAATTCTCTTTCTCCATTTGTTACACTTATGACACAGGGAAGTGTGCTCTAGAATCTTTGAGAGCTGAAACACTATCATGCCATCATGTTTCATGAAATGGTTGTATTGCTTGAATGTTGTTGGGGTAAAGGGTATTATATGAAACATATGGCATGTTATGCTGCACATGCACCCAACATCCTGTGTTATTTTTACTGTATGTTTAAAATAGAAATACATGGAAAGCGGGCTACACATGATAAACACTGACTCACAGGGATGTACCCAGGCTTATTTCTGCTCTCGAGGCGAGCTGATCAATTCACCATCACGTTTTATTTTCATTCACATCCTCTCGGTTGGGAGTGTGCTTTATAGCAGTCATTTCCCACATTTTCATCAGATCCTCTGCCTATTACAGTGCTTTGACTACTGCACCCATTTATTACAGGGTTGCTAGTGGTCCATATCTGTCATGTCTTGTATGGCCTCATAAATCTGCCCTATATACTGTGCACACCAGCCACATACACACACACACACATGCGCTCGCATGCATGCACACACACACACACACACACACACACATGCATGCACGCACACACACAGTTGTTTCTGATGTATTCACTGGCAGCATCTCCTATCTTTGTTTTGCTTATGATCCATCAAAAAGGGTGATGCAACTGTAAGTCATGCGTCTCATATTTGCAATCTGTCCTATTACAGGTTACCTTACACACACACACACGCACACGCACACGCACACGCACACACACACACACCAGCACCCCCACTCCAGCACTCCAGCAGCACCCATCCCTCCCATCTCCTATCATCTCCTCTCCGTTAATAATGAGCCCTTCCAGTTTGACCAAGGAATGCTCTTCCCAAGTAAAGGCAGCCCAGAAGAGAAGAGTGGATTATGATGGAGAGAGGCCTCATCTTTCCTTATTGAAGTTTCTCTATCTTTGAGTTAGACGAGGCGATGCAGGCAGCAGGTGACCTGGTAGCTATGCATCCAGCTGAGACTGCCTCCCCTCACTCTGTAGGGGGTTGAGTGTGTGTGTGTGTGTGTGTGTGGGGGGGGGTGTTATGTTTGTGAGTGTGTGCATGCTGGTATGTATTTCTATAACATACAAAGAACATAGGAGGCAAGTCTCAGAAGATGTTGAGGGAGACAAACGTGCAGTCCTTTTAGAGCTATTTCAGAGCTTAGGGTTTTTTTTGCTACAGGAAATAATGCAGGTAGTTCAGTTTAAATGAGCAAACATATCACTCCTTCCAGTTAGGTTTTCTAATAAAGCCACTTGTGCATTATATCTACTTTGAATTTAAGGAAAACATAGTTTGCAGGTGCTGCTGATGCTTTGCTGGTGCCTGTGAATTTTATGAAATTATGAAATAATATAAATATATACAAAACTTTGAGTCTAAACATACACAAGCCTTTCATATCCAACTTTTAAAGCCTTTTTTAATGAAATAATGTATTGTTTTTAATCAAAATTGCAACATTTTGATGGGGGACATGTTTTGTCCCTTATCTCAAGGATCAGTGAATTATTAGTGTTCATTTGTCGTTTGTCGACAAAGCTACCTGGCATTATAATGTGAGTTCTATAAAGTAGCATACAAGCTGTCTATTGCACCCAGGCAGTAAACTTGGCAAACATTGCCCATTTCCCCCCAGTTTTCAGATTATATCTGATGGTTATTTCTTTCCTTGTAGCCTACCCATTATTTTGTCAGGATTTTCAAGAATCATTATTGACCTTTCATCAATCCAGTTGCAATGGATGAACTGTGATGAACTGCCCTACTTGTGATTGTTTAGAGATTTTAAAGGTTTTATAACAATGCTACAACTTCTTTGGCTATTCTACAATCTATTCACCTTTTCAGCACCAGTAGGCTACTTTCTGTGCAGCCGCACACACACACACACACACACACACACACACACACACACACACACAGGCATGCCAAACAAGCATACACAAAAGTTTCAAGAGTGGGGGATGGAGTAAAAGATGGAGACAAATTGATTAGTGTGATTTATTTTCGCGGAAAGGATGTACAGGACTGAGCGGTGGTCATATTTTGTACCGCTATGCGGTATATCTAGTTTTTAAAATGATTCTATTTATTCCTGCCCCAAAGTCCAGTTGAATGGAAGACAGGAGATGGAGTGAACTAAATGGATATAACTCTAGAGATATATGATGATGGAACTTGGTGCTTCAGTGCATCTGTAAGCTCTATACAAAAGTATACAATGCATTTCAGAAGAGGTTGTGGGGGGTGTTCAAGGCAGCTCAGGTATAGAAACAGCCTGTGGATCAATAGCTCATCACTTCTGGTTCTCAGCATGATACCACTGAATGAGAGTTTGGAGAGAGTTTTAAGGTTGCTATAGTTATGGAATGACGGAGGAAAGAAATTAAATTCCATATCCTCGTGCCAAGCTGCATCACAGCCTGTGAGTTCTGAGGGCCCTCTTTACCATAGACTGTATTATATAGACTGTATATATTATACACAGTCTATGCTCTTTACCAACAGAAAAAACAAAAAAACAAAGCCATTACTGATATGTGGTTGAGGATGAAGAAACAAACCTTTTGTAGAAGGTTTATAGAGTGCATTTTATCTTTGGTTCAGGATTTGTTTGTGATAATTTCCTGAAGATTTAATCATATTTCATACAGTGCATAACTAGAGGCTACACAAAAGTCTAAAGAATGGATCTAATCTTCCTCAATTACTGTGGGATAAATGGCAGATTCTGATCCAAAACTTGAGCAAACAGCATTCTCATGGTCATTTTCCTATTTTGGATGGTAATGTTTTTCTTCTATATTTTCCCCTCTGTCTTCCTCTAGTTTGGCAGAACGGAGGTGATTGATAACACCTTGAACCCAGACTTTGTCCGAAAGTTTGTTCTTGACTTCTTCTTTGAAGAGAAACAGAATCTTCGCTTCGATGTGTGAGTACATTTTGCCTCAACAACATGCTTCCCAAAACAAGATAGCAGTGAGGTTTTGATATATTTTATATCAAACTCAGACTCTACATAGAGTCATTACTGATGTGTGAACATTCATTACTTTGTTTTTTCACATTTGTGATGTGATGCTTCTATTTATGAACATACAATGGGCCCTAATTGAAATGATGGGCAAAGAGAAAAGTCAAGCAAATTGCATATTGTGTGGCATTTGGGAACATGGAATTGAGCTGAGGTCTCGGTGTTGTATACTGTATAGCACATTGATTTTGCGTTCGTGAAATTAGCGTTCGTTAGACTTAAGACATTGCCGTTTGCCTATCATTCAAATTAGGGCCCAACATGTAAATTAATTAACTTGTTAAATTAGGAATGATTAAGAATAGAAGATAATACAGGATAAATATTCAGCACCCTCACCCAGCCAAATCTCCTCACAGGAGAAGCTGAGAAACATCCGCTCCCCTTTCTCCTTTGTGAGTCCCCACCACACACACACACACCACACACACACACACACACACACACACACACACACACACACACACACACACACACATACACACACATTCAATACGCCCACCTATGTGTGCACACACACACACACACACACACACACACACAAAAACACCTACACATGCACACTCACACACACACACACACACACACACACACACACACACACACACACACACACACACACACACATACAGCCACCCACAACCAGAGCGTGGAGAGAGGGAGATCGATGTTCTCGGCAGGAGGTAGAGGTCTGCGCTGATGAGGATCAGGTGGAGCTTAGGCCAGGCCCCTATCTTGAGTCTCTTAGATCTGTCACATTGATCAGAACTTGACAGTGGCCTCTCTCAAAAGGCCTACCAGGACACTATCACTCTCTCCCTCCATCTCTCTCTCTTTCTCTCTCCATCTCTCTCTCTCTGTAGCTTTCTCTCTCCATTCCTCTCTCTCTTTCTCTCTCTCTCAGTCTCTCTCACTTACTTCTCCTTCTCCCACTACCTCTCTGTCTTCCCTTAAAGTCATCCATCATCATGCTCCCTAATGTGTACATCTCTCCCCTTTCATCACTGTTTTGTGCTGTTTGGTCTATATTTGTCTGCTCTTATCGGTCATATTTCTTATTTGTTCTGTCTGTCTCCTTCTCTCTTCCTCCCCCACCCCACACACACACACAGATTCTTACTCCATCTGTTCACCATAGAAATCAATAGAAGTGACATTCAGGGAGGCTCTCTCTCTCTCTCTCTCTCTCTCTCTCTCTCTCTCTCTCTCTCTCTCTCTCTCTCTCTCTCTCTCTCTCATTTGCTTGCACCGGTAGTGTGTGTGTGATGTGACCAGAAGGTGCTTGGGAGGATTTCTATCTGAGAAGAAAATGGAGCATTTTAAAAAGCTGCCAAGCTGCCAAGAGCCTGGCAACTGGCAAAGGCCATAATGATGTAAAGTATTATAAAGACATACCTCTGATCTGACCATCTGATTTTGAAGGATCTTTGAACAGATGACGGGTCCTTTAGGTTTGCTCCAGTTTCATGGAGTTAAATATCCCAGAATATTCCATCTATTGAGCCAGATGCCATAAGATTTTCTCTCATTTTGCATCAGTTGAATTGAACTGCAACATATCAACGTAACAGTTTTCCTTAACTAACATTAATAGATTCATTGCCATTAATTATTCTATGAACCTAAATATTAATCAACTTTAAGTAATGTGAAATGTCAAGGTTTATGGTTGGAAACTGATCAATGATTTACATTTCACATCTATGATCTCCCATTCAATTCAACCAGTTAAAATGAGGTTAGGTTTATGATTAAAAAAACATGAACTGTTTTTAAGTGCCATAGTTAGGGGTGTTAATAACACACATATATATTAATGTCATCTACTACATTTATTAATGGTAGTTAATAGCACCTTGATGTAAAGACAACATTGTATATGAGTGTAGAGAGAGAGAGAGAAAGAAAGAGAGAAAAGGGAGATAGAGAAAGAGACTAAGGGGCTTCAACTTCATCTTGCAGGTGGCTGCATTGTAATATATTTCAAGTTCACCTGCGGCATTTAATCTCGACTAATGCTAATGCCTCTCCTGAACAGTACCGTCTCTCAACTACGTGGAGTATTTTCTGACAGTTTGGTCTTGCAAGAACCAGCTGGTATCGTTAACTGCTTGCACGCTCGTGGTGCGAGTACGGAAATATCAGCCATATGTTAATGTTCACTTCAGGGCATGAGTGGAGCCGGCCTGCACTGCACATTCTGGCAGCTGGGTGAGAGAGACAGCAACAGCAAAGAAACCAAAGATGCTGTTGATTCCCACAGTCATAATGCCTGTTGAGTCACACTATCCAGTGGCCCCCTCCCAGTCGTGCTAATGCTAAGCTAAGAGCGCTAATCCCCTCTGAAAATCATTACAAGTAAATAATTGATACAGCAGCACTTAGGTGGGAGGACTGCACAAGTGTATGTCTTCGTTTTGTTTTTTTCTTTTCTTGTCTCACTTGTTCTCTTGATTCATCCACTTGATTAATCTCTACTGTCATATTTGCCTCTGGGTCTCAAGTTTCTTTGGTTGCTCCCATTAACCTGTTTGCTGTCGATCTATCCCATAGGATGAGCATATGGGCCGCAAAGCCCATATACAGTTTCCTTCCTCCGTGCAACAGCATACTGCACAGAGAGACACACACACACACATACGGAGAAAGAAGCCAATTAAAGACCTTGCATATTTATGGGCTCTATTTTAGTGATCGAAAATGCATGGCCACTAGCGAATAGCTTAATTAAATTTAGTGGGTTGTCCAGTCCACATTGGGAGTGGTTTTGTTATCAAACGTTATCAAACCTTGGGCGGATGGCGCAACAAGGCATTCCTATGTTAGGGGCAGCCGTGGCCTACTGGTTAGCGTTTCGGACTTGTAACCGGAGTGTTGCCGGTTCGAACCCCGACCAGTAGGCACAGTTGAATTGCCCTTGAGCAAGGCACCTAACCCCTCACTGCTCCCCGAGCACTGCTGTTGTTGCAGCTCACTACGCCGGGATTAGTGTGTGCTTCACCTCACTGTGTGTTCACTGTGTGCTGACTGTGTGCTAAGTGTGTTTCACTAATTCACGGATTGGGATAAATGCAGAGACCAAATTTCCCTCACGGGATCAAAAGAGTATATATACTGATATATATATACTATACTTATAATTTCAATTTTCAATTTATTGTGCTTATATAACGCCAAAACATTACACATGTATCATGGCGCTTTACAGAATGTAGGCAATCAGAGAAAAAGAAAAAGAGGGAGAAAAAAAAAAGGAAGAAAGAAAGAAGGCCCATGGGTAACAGGGGGAGGAAAAAACTCCCTAGAATTGGAGATACATATAGGAAGAAACCTCGAGCAGATCCACGACTCAAGGGCCTGACCCATCTGCCTAGGGTCAATCTGGGACAGTAAGGTCTGTAAACAATGACAAATGCATATGACAGTCAGGTGTGGAGAATAGGACATGGTGTTTAAAGCACCTGAGGTGAAAGTTACAAGAGGTGGGATGATTACGTATCTGGTATGATAACCCAGACAGCAATTTCCTTTGGGCCGGATCCGCATAAAAGCCTTTAGATCCGCCTGTAGCGGACATACGGTATCTGACTGTGGGCCAGGTCTACTCCCAATACAGGTTTCAGCTCTGCTAGCAATGCTGTTTTATCACCGGTTTACAGATTTGTCCCAGGTCCAATTTCCCGAACTCAACTGGAAGTCAGGAGATGCGTTTAAAATACAAAACACTGATTTGGCCCAAACCTGTGATCTGGGATATGAGCGAAGGACCATTTTTTCACAGCAGACCCAGGTGGTAATGATATTAATTAAGGTGCTGATTCTAAATTGACTGTCCTTTCCCTACTTCATTGTCAACTGGCTGCTAAAGAAAAAAAAAGGTATTTTGGAATGGCACAAATTTAGAAACCATGGGGGTGCACCATGTTCCCATGGCCACTTCATTTCTACAGTAAGGCTGGAAAAGAAGATATAGTTGGCTCAATATTGATCACATGCTCGTTTCATTATTTTTATTATTACCTAGCAGTGGTAAAAGTAGTCAATTGTTGTTTGTGTCAGATCTAACAGTGCAATGAAACAACCCCATATTCTTGCCACGCATGCAGAAGTCCAAGCAGTAATGTTATTCAAGGATCTTTGGTTTGCTCACTGTCAATCTTTTGACATGATTTGCCAGCCTGGGGTTGGACTAGGACAGCCCAACTTTTCAAGGTAGTATCTGCTTTTTATCTCTGTTGGTTTATTCAGAGACAACAACAAGCAACCGAGCGATTGATAACTTTACTATTATTTTCCAGCAACAACAACTAGCTTAACTTACGCAAAACAGCTATCACAATAACTATTTTGAAAAAAAAAAACAGTGATAACGCTAACAGGATCACTGATGATAAAAAATGAGTGTAATTGTGACTTAGCCTATTTGCAAAAAGGAATAAATGTGGAATTAACACGACTTAAACTTTGTCTGGGATTGCACTTCTACAGCCAGGTTGTTGAATAAAAAAAATAATAAGACACTTATGTGTAAAGTTTTTTTTACCCCCCCTTGTGTTTGTAGCCTAGTTTATGTTTATCAGTTGAGCTGTTGGGAAAACATTGAACTTTAGCCTGGGTGAACCTATAACAAACCTGTTAGCAAATGTGTAGCAAACAGATTTTTCAGGATAATTAGCCCTAATTACCAATCACATTTCACATGTCAAATAAAGCTGGCTGATGTCTGATAAACGAGTCCATTACCACACACAATAAAAGCGGACCCGTATTGCATATGATAAACAGATCTGGAACACGTCAGTAACACAGACTACCATCTGGAACTGGGCCAGTCTTAGCCCTTATTGGTACCAGATCCGTCAAACGGATCCAGACCAATTTTGGACCGATGTGCGTTTGGACGCCGGATCAGGTCCATTATGCAGATCCGTGCCGGACATTGTGGTAGGTGTGGCCCAGTTCCGTCCCAGTGTATGTTTTCTATCTGGGAAAGCATTAATCATGATTTAGTGAGAGAAAGTGCTATAGTCCGGCGTCGGAATTGTCCAGGAAAGAAAGTTGTCAGGGGGCAAGTGGTGGGTCAGCAGACAGGCCAGAATCCGGGCAGAGTTGTCATAGGCAGGTGATGGGGCTGTACGGGCCAGGAATCCAGGTAGGGGGACAGTAATACAGCAGTCAAGGATGGGACTTCAGGTGGGATGGGTAAGAGGAGGGCCAGGCACACGGATGGTTGATGACTAGTGATGATATACCTCACAAGTGAGGACAGTAAGGGGGAAGAAAAAGAAATATAGAATGGGTTAGTATCACTTGAAATCAATGTGGTTAATGTCAATAAGTGATCAGTGGTGCTATATATTGTTACAGTAAATCATAGTGAGAATGGGCAAGAGAGTGAGAGTTGAGAGAAGGGGGGGGGGGGGGGTTGTACGGCGTGGCACATGAGAAGTCCATGACAGCACTATAGCAGCATAACTAAGTCATGGTGAGGGGTAGTCGACACCAGCGCAGGTATGGTCGGGGACCACCATCTCACATGCGACTGGGGTGCCAGTCACATGAGGACTCAGCAGGGTGGTCCATTCCAAAATCCCCGAGATGGGTGAAGTTCCACACCGCACCATACCTAACTATGGGAGGCAGTAAAGAGGTACGTTTTAAGTCTAGACTTAAAAATAAGGAGGGTGTCTGCTAATCGAATTGAGGAAGGGAAATTATTCCAGAGGAGGGGTGCGCGATAACTGAAAGCTCTGCCACCTACTGTAGTTTTTGAGATTCTTGGAATTACAAGAAGGCCAGTATTCTGTGATCATAGCGGTCTGGGCGGGTTATATGGGACTAGGAGATCTTTAATATATTCTGGTGCCTGGCCATTAATGGCTTTGTACATTAGAAGTAATATTTTGAAGTCAATGTGACTTTTAACAGGCAGCCAATGTAGAGATGCCAGGATAGGGGAGATATGTTCATATTTTTTAGTTCTAGTGAGTGTGCGAGCAGCTGCATTTTGTATAAGCTGTAAGCTCTTTAGACAGGTGTTATTGCAGCCAGCATATAGAGCATTGCAATAATCAATCCTTGAGGTTACAAAAGCATGGATTAATTTCTCAGCGTCTGGTAAGGATAAGGACTTCCTTATCTTTGAAATGTTCCTTAAGTGATAGAATGAAGTTTTGGTAATCTGTTTTATGTGATTACTTGTGTGAATCTCTCATGGGTGTGAATCTCTCATGTAAAAGACGATACGATTCGCATCTAGATACATGGGCACGATTCGATACAAGAAAAGATACATGTTCATAAAAAACGATTCAGTACGATTCGATGCGATGCGATTCGATGTAATTCGATGCAGTTCAAGAATGGAAAGCATTCTGAAAGTTTTTTTATCATTTGCTCAAGGTGCACATTCATTTTATATTATCAGTTATCATGGTCATGGTTGTCAATTAGGCAAAAAAATGTGTGAATATGATCTAAACTGAGGTTTGTTTCATATACTGTATTGAAATGAAAAAAGAATAGTCTACATTTCAGTCAAACACAGCATCTTTTTTATAGACTTTATAGATTTTATATTATATCTGATTGTTTTCATGGAGCTGTAGCCTTGTTGAGGTAAGACAATACCGAAATAAAATAAAACAGTGCTTAAGACACTCTTGGCGTTTTCTCATATAGCCTACAAGAATAAAATAGGCCTACATATCAATGAACTCTGTGGGTTTATTTTGTTCCAACGGTAGACTTAATGCAGAAACCTATAATGCCACAAGTCTAAGTGAATATAAACAAAATAATTGGCTAATAATTTGTGCATCGTTTTAGCAAGGGCCAAATTATTATTTAACATTAAGGAAATCCCTTCATCAAACGTAAGGCTATACTCTACAGACTATCGTTGCTGTTTAGTGTTTAATTTCGCGCTGGATTTTGAAAAACAAAAGAGTAAAAACTGTAAAACAAACGACCGAAAATGTAGCCTGTGATGAGGATAGGATATCCCTCATCTTTTTAGGACCTACTGTTTTATCGGAGTTTAAAAGCAGGAAATTATTCGTCATCCTTGTCTTTATATCTCTTATACATGTGTCAAGTTTGGCTAACAGGGTTAATTCATCAGGTTTTATGGAGAGGTATAGTTATGTATCATCTGCTAAACAACAGGGGCCCCAGTACTGAGCCTTGAGGCACTCCATATTTTACCATAATCTGGGTAGATGGTTTATTATGGACCTGTACAAATTGTTGACTGTTAGGAAGGTATGATCTAAACCAAGCGAGTGCTGAGTCTTTGATGCCTATCAAATTTTCAAGCCTAAGTAGTATGTCATGGCCTATGGTGTCAAAGGCAGCGCTGAGGTCCAGGAGGACCAGTATTGATACAAGGCTAGGTTTTTTGAGGGAGGGCTTAATAACAGATGTCTTAAACAACTGCAGCACATGCCCTGATAGAATTATTTAATCTAGAGCAAAACATTATCCAGGAAGGGGAAACCAGTCTTAAGAAGGTGAGTACAAATAGGGTTTAGTAGACTAGTTTTAGATTTTGATGAGGAAATTGTGGAGGTGAGATCTAATATGTTGTGTTTATGTAAATGAATTAAATGTTGTTTCAGGTCTCATCTGTGATTCAGTGATTTTTCTATCTTTCAGCAATGGAGTATGTTTATTTGGGGAAACTGATTGGTTATTGATCTTATCTCTAATTGTTTGACATACAATCATAATACTGACATACAATCATACTGTTGAAAATAAGAAAAGAACTGTTTTGTGAACTTTATTCAACATAGCCAGTGATTTAGGCAATATTTATGGTGTTAATTATAGTGAAATATACATTTTCACAAAAATAGGGTTAAAACAGGTAAAAAAAATGGAGACATAATTTTTCTCCATGTTCAATGACCTCTAAAGACAGTCCAACCACTCTCCAAAAATTAACATTTCAATCCCACTGAAACCACATAGGCCCCCTGACTATATGCTGCTCAGAGGCTACTTTTGTTTTTGCCTAGGCTACTGCACACAGATCAAGCTTGAGTTTTGTTATCAATATTTGCATAATATTTGCAAAGTCTATGAATCGCTATATTGGATGATATAAAAAGGCTAATAATTTAATTAATTTAATATGTTGCTTGTGAATAGGTTGACAACGCTACAACGTCCATAGGCCTATTAGCCCAATAATTATGCCGCTATAATATAAGGCTATCTCTCTTTAACAGTTGCCACTTATGTCTTCTTCTTCAAAACAAAAGCTGGAAGCTTGGCATATTTGGAAGCATTTTCCTCCAATACTTTTCGTATTTTTTACCTGGCCTTTTCAGTCCCTCAAGGCCTCTTTCTACCACCCATCCTCCCTGACGCTTAGGGCCGGCCCGGCTGGTAACTGAGATTTTTTTTTTAGAAAAAACGGGCTATATGGACCCAACCAATTAACTCTTCTTGGGAGGGGAGAACAACCCATGCAATATGGAGCTAAATTTGTCTCAATAATATTTGTATATGCGCAGAGGGGGATCCACAAATATTTCTTGATTTGCATGTGTTTTTTGATATCTACAAATAAAAAAAAATCATATTTGTAACTCGTATATTGATTTTTACAAATATAGATGTGCATTTGTAAATAAAATGCCATTTGTAAAACCGAAAATTTCATTTGTGAAATGTGATTCTGCATTTGTGGATCACCAGCACACGCATTCTTCGCTTTCCAAAGTTACGTGTTTTTGAGACGTTCTTTACATGAAAGTCACACAAATCCACACGTAAATAGGCCTACTTTAATTCACCGGCACACAGAAATCGCAATCCAGTAGATGGCGACATCCACAAATATTTCTTGACTTGCATTCGTGATTTGACATCCACAAATAAAAAAATCATATTTGTAACTTGTAAATTGGTTTTCACAATTGTAGATGTGTATTTGTAAATAAAATGGCATTTGTAAAACTGAAAATTGCCTTTGTGAAATCTAATTTTGCATTTGTGGATCACCAGCACACACAGTTTTCGTTTTCGCATTTGTGGATTAGCATTTGTGGATCACGTATTTTTGAGACAAACTTTGTGCAGAGAAGCCACCCAGATCCACAAGAAGCCTGCTGACACTTTCTAATCCAGTAGATGGCAGTGTTGTTCTTTGGGACTCATAACCAAAGATTCTTTGCTCATAACACACAGAGCTAGCGAACCTAGTTCTTAAATCTAACAAGTTATGCCTTTTACAACAAGCTTTTTGATGGAAAAGTGGTGTTAAATTTCATAATCTTTGTTTAGTAAATGCATAAAACCGTCAGTTTGCAAGCGAAATCAAGAATTACTATCTTTGAGTTTGTTTATAGTTACCTAGCAACCGAGGCTTAAGTGTTAAAACCAAAGATTCTAGAACAGAGTTATGAACATCAGACGCTTGAGTGAAATCTCGACCTTATTAGTGATTGATAGCCTATCTTATGCGCTGTGTTTAAGCAGGCCGTGAACAAAGGGTTAACTTATAGACCCTTTCAACAATAAAAACAAAAACAATGCTTGAACGTTCTATTTGGGCCTCAATCTACTTCCTCTACATTAAGATAACATATGGAATGTTAAAAAGGAAGTCTTGTGGGGCCAACTATGATGCTGATAATAGAACTCTCTTGAAAGGGTCTATAGCCTACAGGTAGAAAAAAGAAAAAATGGTGATGATATAACGTTAGCTAAGTTAGTTTGCCTGCTAGCTAGCTTATCAGTAGGCTATACACGGGTTTCCCGTTTACCAACAAAACTAGATGCGTGCGCAGCCGTGAGGCAGAAGACGCTTGGTGGCCGTCCACAACGTTATAAACTTAACCTAAATAGTCGGCTGTTGTAAACTACAATCGGATTTTTTTGTATACCCCCGTTGTCTCAATGATAATATAACATCGTATTTTGTCATTTTTGGCGAAGACATGCATTCCGTTAGGGATATTGAACATTTTTAATATTCTCTAACCATCGTGATGTCGAATTGGTGCAGTTTTCAGCACAAAAACTCATTTTATTCTTTTGCTCTTTTGCATTGCTCTATGCTGTTCTATGGTGCTTTCTGCCTCATGGTTGCGCACGCATGTTTTCGTGACGTTCCATAGAAATCCATGTATACAGTCTCTCAATGGGAATTTATGTGATCTATTTACCAGTGCAATAGCTACTTCTTTCTAAATAATAGGCCTATTTACCTCTCCTTATTCAGTGTAAACTTGGAAAAGGATCAATTGGGCCTTTCACAAGGTCAGTTCTTGCAGTTCATTACATTACGAGTAAAAAAAAACGCATATAAATCGTCAGTTTGTAATGTAGACCTACAAGAAATGTGGTAGCACAGTGGTTAGGGGAGTGAGCTCTGACCTCAAGGATTGTTGGTTCAAATCCAGGCTCAGCGCAACATTTCATATACAGTTCCAATTCTATGAGCCCACTTGAACAGCTGTTGGCTTCATATGCGTCATTCGCTATAGACCAGGTTTTTCTTGGTTAGTGCCTAAATGCTTTTTAGATGGTAGTGATTTTTAGATAATGCACCAGACCCCACCTTAGATCGTTAATTGCCACACCCCTGGGCGCCAAGCTTCATAAAAGTGAAGTGCATGGCGCAAAACTCGAGTGTAAAACTGTGTTGGGATGATAATCCGCTTTGCGCCAGGTTTTGCTTTGCGAAAATAGGGCCCTATAAGTGTCTAAAATGGTAATCGTAACCAATGATTATTCGATGGCCAGTGATCTCTTAGTTCCCTAAAGAACCCTTACATCATCTTTGAAGTCTTACAGACTTCAGGTTTTTAATTTTTTACTTTCTACTTATGTTTTTTTTTACACATAATTAGTGGCTGTGATGAGTGTGATGGCTGTGCAGGTAGTACTATATAGTTGATAGTTGTAACACATGTAATAATTGCTCAGTCCTTGACCTTCTTTTGATCAGTAAGGGGTTGCTCAAACCTTAAGTAATAGGGATCCATTTGTCCATTCGGCATCATTTTGCACGTAGGCACTGACCTTGAATCGCCTGTCAATTCATCACTCCTCATTGATATTCCAGTGGCTCTCTGAGATCTTTCGCTGTATTTTATTTTCAACAACACCCAAGTGGGGGTTCCTATTGCGTTTCCAGTGCGGTATAAATATAGATTGGTTCCCCCCCAGTAAACCTTGTCCCTTGGGACTGCAGTGATCTCTCAGATGTATGTTCATGGTGGAAATCTACAGTGTTGAGAGTTGAGTCAATGGATATTAGTGAGACGGAAGATTGTGCTGAGCTGCCAGCTAGCATTTCTAGCCTCTTCCCGACAGCAACGAAAACATGGCCGGTGCAGAAAAGCATGACAGGGGTTTGCTGATAGCTGATTGTGTTCAGTGCCATAATGTTTGATGTGCTGAGATTAATATGAAGAGGTTGAACGGTATTGGATGTGGTAGATCAGCCTGCAGCCTGGCATGGTTTTTCCCAGTCATATAAAATGCCCTGTCTGTAGATAATACATATCATAGTGCACTGTTTATATATTTTACAGCATACTGTAACTATTTTACAGTAAACTGTCTATATTGTCTATAGACAGTATTGTGTATATTATACACAGTAGATTACCAACTGCTAAATCCAGATTGCTTGTGTGTGCAACATATTTGGCCGTTGAGGAACAATTCAGATTTAGACTCTATGGTATAATGTTACCGAGGGTATTCAAGGTTGGGTGGAACCCATGGGTGCAACTTTGGCGAGTCTTTCTAAATTTCACAGATCAGCTTTGCAGTTTGCTGTGAGTGGTTGTAATCTTGGCAAGATCCTGGGTTGATGTGCCCAGTGCCTGGGTTGATGTGGAACATTTGATGGATTCAGGCTCTGTATCTGTAGCAGAGGAAATCTCTTTGCTGAGATGGGGATCTTACCTCAGAGATCAATACGAAGCCTTTCTTGAGTCTCAGATGATTACTTCTCTTTCTCTAGAGGTATTTAAAAAAGTCCTTTCTGAGTTTCAGCTGACATCAACTCTGACTTTTTCTCTACGAGGTCAAGGCAATTAGCTAAGAAGAGTAAGTGTGGTTCTTGTAAAGTTAAGAGGAAAAAACAGCACTGCATAGACAGCAATTATGATGGCAGTTAAGACCAGAGCTTTTTGTTCTTATTCCAGGGGTGCTATATTACATGTTATGCAATATCTGTTGAAGACAGAATAAAACACTTTGAGTCAAGGCTTTACAATTTTTCAAATAGTGGTACAACTTCAGTGCAGTAAAGCATGCCCTTGCCATTTATGGTCATTGATTACACTCTGTTCCTTCAGGAAAAGGTTTTTGCAGTAGTCTTTGTGTGTGTGTGTGTGTGTGTGTGTGTGTACTGCATGTGTGTGTTTGGAGTTGTTCCCAGTAAAGGTCAAATCAAAAGAGGATTCATAGTTCAGATGAAGAGGCAGGATATCAATGCCAGAAAAAGCTCAATTATATAGAAGAGGAGAGGAGAGGGGAACGGATTTGTGCCCGTGTCTCCATCTGTTCGGGGTGAGAAGCCCGTGCTCCTCCTCCTTAGAACAGAGTGAGTTAGAGAGGGAGGACCTCGCTTAGCAAGCCCCAGCTACAGAGAGGCATGGACACCAGCCCGTGTTTATACATAAACTGCACATGTAACTATGAGTTTGGTTTGGGTTTGTGATCACAGGGTTTTTGTATTGATCGAATTACTAGCTATTCAACTGCACCCCACAGTACTCTAATTTAGACAGAGAGAGAGAAGGATATGTATTTTTTTGTTGTGGCTGTTAAAAAAGCTCTTTGAATGGAAATGGTGCATCACCTTTTTCTTCATAGACTGGCTCTGTGGCTTATGTTTTAATAGGGGGCTGTTTTGTTGTTGAGATACCGTGAGCGCTGAAACGCTGTCAGTGCTTTTGTCACTTTGGGATGCAAATGAAGCGCGTTAGAGTTTGGGGGAGTTTATTGCTAAATCTCATTCTTCTGCGGTACCCAGACCTATCACGCTGTGAAGTAATTTTATTATGAAACGACTCGAGCCGGAGTATTGCTCATTTGTTGCGGTGAGACCAATATAAATTGAGTGAATGAGAGAGAGGGAGAGAAAAAGAGAGAAAGGGAAAGAGCAAAATATATGAGGAGATTTGGAGAGATTTAGAGAGGTTTTAAAGTCGGGAAATCCAATAAAATGTGAAAGAGCCAGTTGACTTCTGTGTAACTTTGAAGACCGTGACATTGTTTCTGTATTCCTCTAAATGGGTGATTCTCATGAAGCTGTGGTTAACATGTCCAGGTTCTATTTTCCGAAAACAATATTTTATTAATAGTAACTATGATATTTTCTACAAAGACAGTAAAGAATACTATAGGGACAGATGTTTTTTACTATCATTATTATAACACTATTTTATAGCAATTTAACCAAAAATCACAGTGAATTCTCATTACCGCAATGTGTCCGGATCCATTATTCTATTGTTTGTTTTAATTTCATGAAAAATCCTTTTTACATAAATTGAAGAAGATTATGCAAAGTTGTGTAAAAATGTCTGTATTCATGGTTAATATTTATATTTATGATATTTTGGAAAAGGAAAGGTTATATTTATTATAAAAACATTGTGTCCACACTAAATGTTCCTCATTACCGTAATGCAACTTGCCTGCCTAAGTACACTGTTCCATTAAATTAACAAGCAGACCCATGATGCATCACTTGGGACAAAAGGTTTAAATTAGAATCAAGTTCAGTTGTTCTCTCTTCTCTCACATCAGGATATTTGTGTAAATGTCATAGAATCTTTATTCTGTTACACTGTTGATTATCATTACCGATATGCTGCGATACTCAATGCTTTTAAAAAATATTTGAAATTATATTTTATGATGATAAAGACAATATAAGACTTTAATATTTTGTAAAGGTTAAGGTTACATAGCTTGCTAGCATTTTGTGTTATTTGCCAACTTAGTCAAGGACATCTCATTACCGTTACTCCAATTTCTTATTACCACGCATTTTAAAGGGTAATAACGGTATTGAGAAGCTGAGTTGCGGTAATGATGCGGTGATGATCTTGATATAAGATGACCTGTTCCCTCTACTAGTCAGGTTCACCTAACATCTAGTGTTCTCTCCACTAACTTGTTTCTCAGCCCGTTGTTAAAAGGCGTTAAAACAGTTGATGTGATACCGCTTTGTGATTCCGCTTTGTCCTCCCCAGATGATCATTTTTTCAAGTGTAGCCCATTTCATGTTAAATCTTCTTGGATTTTTGACTTTTCGCCCGGTCCCTTGATATCATTTTGCCCCGATTGTCTGGTCTGCTCTGTACTGGCTCTGTGTTTTTGACTGTAGATTCTGTCTCATTTTTTGGTGCCAAGTTTACTTGCATGGCATACCACAACACAGGCATTAAGACCAATGATAGTGTTTTAATCAGTTGTTTGTGTTTTTTTCTATCTCTTGTCAATCAGTAATGTCATGTTTTCTTTTTATTTCTTTTAACTACCATTGGTTTTCACCATGGCAATGGAGGTAATTATGAGGGCACCATAATGGGTTGTCAAAGTGGTTGTTGGAGGTACAGTAAAAGGTGCAGGATGGCACTCAGATACCTCCCATCTGAGCCTATGTGGCCCTACTGAGCCTACGTGGGCACTCAGATACCTCCCATCTGAGCCTATGTGGGTTACATGACCAATGTACCTGTGGCCATGTATCCGTCGGCTCCATGTACCCGTAGGCCAAGTTGTATCTATTAGGGGAGGGAAACTAGTGGAAGAAAAGTTGTATATTGATGGCGAGGTGATTCCGTCTATTGTGAAAAACATGACGAATTTAGGGAGGTGGTACAATGTTGTTGGGCAGGAGCAGAAAAGAGTTTGGTCTTGGTACCAGTTGGAAAGTGTGGGGTACTGAAAGTCTACAGCACAGGAGAAGAGACAGATGGTAACCAGCTTGTTTTGAGAACAAGAGGAGCAAACTAGATGTTCAACAGCAATGCCTCAAACAAAACAAGGAAAATGGATGAACTGGCACGATGTGGAGAAGATCAACTGAGAGAGCTAGGGCCATGGATGCCACTGCAATTGGAGAGACATATGGGTCAGGGATGTGACTGCTTTGAGACCAATGACTGCTTTTTTGAAGAGTAAGCACATTGTCTACTCTATTGCGCTAACTATTCTCTTTTGATGATGGTGATGGTGATGTTTTTTCCTACAAAGGTTGCTTTGTTGGTGATTTTTTGGATGGTAAAAGTGCTTGGTTGACTGGCCACTCTGGTAAATCCCCTTCCTGTGACACTAGCAATTTAACACCTCTCCTGTGAGTATCTGAAATTAATTTGGTAAAATGAAATCATTCTCATTACCGTAACATAAATTCTCTTTTCATTACCGTAATGCATAAAAATGCATAGATATTGTAAAGATGTTATTTCTCAGAGACAAAAAATTCTTCATTCTGTTATAATATGTTCCTTAACTGTGCCCCACGAATGGATTTTGTTCAAAATATATCTATAACAAAGAGATTATTTGAAAAATTGAACTCTACAATACACATTGTATTTCGGTAATCAGAGTTAATTCATTTAAAATGGAATTTAAAATATATAAAATATACATTTTGATGTGCAGTACTGTTCATTTAATGTATTTATTTGTGTAAATGAAAAAAAAATATATAACATTTTTTTTTTACTAATGGTCTCCGTTTGTCATTTACCATATCGGTAATGAGAATTATTCTGGATCTTGCTACCATGACATTGAAATAAAGTTATATTAAATTGTTTTACTATAATACTTTTATCAGAAAATAAAAGTTCACATTCTATTCAGTCACTTAAATTAAAAAATCAATCAAATGAGGTAGATAAGTTTGTCAGGCTTCATGATATTCACCCAAATGAGTTCTTTGGAAGGGATACACATTTTTAATTGAGAGCATATACTGTATGTGTGTGTAGCCATACAGTCTTACTTTTGGTCTTACAGTACGTTTTCATCAGCACACAAACAGGGAACCTGTAGAACCACCACTGTGACAGAGAAGCAACATGGATTCTACCCATCCATCAGGTTCCCCCATGGGGCTGCCGTCAAACCCGCTCCCCCTGGTCTCCCTCGACCTCGTGGAGCCTTTACCCGTCCATCAAATAAACAGAGGATGTGAAGGGAGCCGAGAGGCACCTGGAATTCCAATTGTTCTCAAACTGTTTGCAGAGATAGGAACATTATTCTGCTTTCAGTTGAAGTAATACAAATAGGGCTTTTTCAAATTGCAGAACCAAGTAAACGGCTAAAATTAGTTGCAGTCTTAGCTGCATAATTTTGCTATTTATGAAAGACATCCACAACCTTATATTCAAATGAGCTCAAATTAGCATAAATCTAACTATGGCTCTATGGTAAACCGTTTCAATTATTAACAACTATTTATCTGTAACATGAGGTCTATTGCTCAGGCTTCCCCCGGGCCTCCATAGTCTGTGCCCCCTTTCATACTCCTCTCTATCCGTCCTCTGAATCTCTGTCTTCCTGACCTCCACGGGATTTCACCTTTTAGAACACCGCAGTCTTATTTACATAGCCTCTCTGTCCCTGTGGGGAGAATTGCCAGCCCGAGGTCTTATCAGTTCGACCAGGCAGCCCTCTTTTGAGGACCCAGTTCAAAGTTGATTTAAAGCAGTTGCACAACATGAAGCACACCTATACTATGTGAGTTCAACAACCTCAGAAGTTTACCTGACCAGGTTATCTCTATGTATTCCAGATGACTGCTAAATAAAACTTGTCATGAACTAAATCCTGTTTTATATTATGTCAGTTCCCACAAGAAAGACCGAAAGGCTGCCTGGGTGCATTTAAATAAGGCAGACAGGTGCCTTAGGTGCTTATGTGCCTAAAGGAGAATCCGTTTCTCACATGCAAAGAGAGGCAGAAGCAATAACTAAAGGTCAACATGCTCTGAGGTATTTGAAAAGTGCACAGTCATTGCATCCAGTAACATTTATGCAGACTGTAGGAGGCAGCAAGTCAGTCATGTTTTTTTAGTAAATGAAGGATTAAAACCTCTTTTATTTAGCGAGAAGGTGCAAGTATGTTACTATTCTTTACAAACGGGGTGGGAAACACATGTAATCTGATGTGCATGTGTGTGGTCGGGGTTTGGCAGTAAAAGACAGGAGTGTGCCTTTATCCATCTATAAGGACACTAAAATATTCATACATCATTTTATACGTGTCCAGGAATAACAGTTGCATCTATTTAGAGTATGGCCATAACTCAACAATGATACATACCCTGGAGGATGTATGGGTAGCCCATTATTGGAACATACAACAGTCAACCCTCAGTGAATTATCATGTGGTATTATTGTTTTAGTGCACAGAAAACCCCTCTTCTGCCTTCAAGATTGAATCTGTTGCTTGTTGTGGTGAACCTATGTCCTGCTTATTGTTGGATATTATTTGTGATTTCTTTTTGATATTTTGTCTGAATTTGTGGCAAATGGTCTGGTAAACTTTAACCAGATCCTTGTGTGCCAGGTGCAATACCGGTTTTATGCACAGAGCTTTGACAGTAATATTTTAATGTTTCATATTTATAATCATAACAAACCTTTCTGCCATAACGTAAGAACAGAAAATCTATTTTTGAATCCATAATACCACACATTAGGCATGTGTTTTATTACCCATGAATTGTAGATGGAGAAAGCTATTTTCATTCTTTCACTTATATTATCAGTTTCACCAAGGAAACGGTAAGCCTTTAGCCTTGTTGATACCAGACCCTTCTCAATTGAGAATGAGAGTGGGTCTGGCAAAGGTTCATTGACTTACGACTTCCAACCTAGTAGTGAAATTAAACTTAAACTGGTGCATTAAACTCTTACTAAATTGTTTCAGAAGTGCAGCAATCTTGTAAACTAAGATATTAAACGCAGTTGATTACTCAATTCAAAGAAATACACACCCATGCCGGATTAGCGATTGTATTTGCGTGCCCGTGTTTTAATCCCAAATTTGCCGTTCGTATGGGTATTCCCAGGCTAGTAAGCCTTCATGTTAGGGTAGTACAGTATACTGTAGAACTACTGAGGCTATATTTTTTTTTTTTTTTAACTGAGAATAGACTATATTCATTTAGTGTGTTCACACACATAAATATAGTCTTTGAGAGGAAAATGGAGAAGGGCTCAGATAAAGCTTTTAACAGTAAATAACAGCAATAGAAATGATTAGAAGCATCATAAATCAAAATGTGAGATTTTCCCTGTTGGAGAATCACTGGGTGCATTTGAATGATTCTGCATGTGACCTATTGATTTGGGACTGATGTGTTTTGTGGGGTCAAACAATTTCAGTGTAAGTTTAATGTTAATCAGTTAATCTGATTTCAGCAAAGACTTGATTTGACTAATACAATGTGAAGAATGTTGGTTTCTGTGTGTCTCAGTTAGTCTCTCAAAGTTGGTGTGTGATTTTCAAGAACTAATTTCTTCTCTTCTCAATCTTGCAGGTACAATGTGGATACAAGAAGTTCAAACCTCTCAAAACATGTAAGGATGCACTTGTTTGTCAGCTGTATTTTTTCTCTGTGGAAATTGTGACTGCAACTGTTGTAAGATGAATGCAAATTAAGGATTCTTTTCTGCCATATCATTTCATTTCAGATTATAATATAACACTTTTTATGTCCTTATTGCCATACACTTGTGGATATGCAGAAGGTTAGTACTGTGTACTCTATTTTGTGTTGAATACATGTTCTTGATGTTCTAACATCAGTACAATTATGTAGGGCAGTATGTCACCCCTCTCCTTTTATGTATTTTAGCTCATTTTCAATGTCTCTCCAGAAATGTTGAATTTACATTTATATTAGTGTTTAATTAAAACAAATCAGACTCATTCTTGAGGTCATTCTAGTAGTACGGTCTTTATCTTGGAAGTGTTGTCACCCAAATTACAATATCAATACAGATCTCCAACATAGTTGTTTTGGTGCCTGATTTATAGTCTTATTTGGAATGCACACACTCATGCCACATTTCTGAGATTCCATTTTACATTGGCAGCCATGTTGTTGTTGTTGTTGTTGTTGTTGTTGTTGTTGTTGTTGTTGTTTATTCGTTTTCTGACTGTGTCTTCTTCCGGTGTGGGTCCGTTCCTCAGGACTTCCTGGGTCAGACGTTCTGTACGCTGGGAGAGATCATCGGTTCAACTGGTGGGCGGTTCGAGAGGACTCTGTCGTGAGTTCTCTGATTGTTCTTTGATTGTTTACCAAAATGAACAAAACAAATTGTATTGTCCTAAACCCTACCTTAAAAGAACATCTTCTCCAACGAGAAAATGGTTCACTTTTAGTGTAGTGGCAGCTATAGTATAATTGTTATACTTCTGTAATAAATGGTTTAAGATGGAAGGTTTTGGTCCCCATAAAAAGTCTGAACAATTGAGCTGGCTGACTAAGGATAATGGAGAAATAGATAAATAACCAAGGCAGCCACACAAACAAACACAGAATATAATTTCTAATGTCCTCAGGCATGAACACAAACAACATACACCTAAAACAGCCAATTTTTGCTGCATTCCTCGCAGATATTCATATAAAGATATTGAGGCTGCACCCAATAAAACTCCAGTGGCGACTCCAGTGTAGCAAAACGCTTGCTCATCACTTGCACACGGAACTTTCTCATATGGGGAACGTCATTAGAAGCGGTGCCACAGTGACGCCTGTGTACAGAACCAATGCCAGCTCAAACCTCAATCTCCCCTTGTTACAGGGCAGATGGGAGAGCTAAGACGTCTTTGCCAGTGTTTGAAGTCGAGGAACAAAATTCAGTCCAGTGTCTCAGGCTCTTGAGTGCTGAGTTTATTTATTGCTAATGAGGGTTGGCACCGCTAGTTAAAGGCCTCAGACATCAACCAACTTGCGACACTAGCCAACAAACTCAAAGTAGCTGTCAGTATGTTAACATTAGACTCAAAAAATAGGGGAGAGCTTTCCCCAATATTGGCCAGAATATTGACGAATATTTAGGGCATACATGTTCGAAGATGTTCTACTCCCCTTGAGTTGAGCCTATGGCAATGGAGCCACCATCTTTCTCGGTCAGTCAAGCTGCACCACAGTTTATGTCCTACTGACTCTCCATACTGGGTTACTTCACTCTTGGAGCACTAGGAGAAGTGCTCAGACCTCTTAGGTTTGGCAGCTTCTTGTGCTGAACTGGGTCAGAAAGAGTCCTTCAGAGAATGAAAGAAATAATTAAAAAAAAATGCATGTATCCATGGCAACAACCACGACTTCTATATTTTACTGTCACCAAATTTCAAGTAGTCCTTGTGTCTTTTCCTTTTTGCCATCTCCTTCTCTCTCTCTCTCTCTCTCTCTCTCTCTCTCGTTCTCTCGTTAACCTCAAGCAGAGCGACCACCATTGGTCTATATATCATTAAGGAAAGACTGAGTCATCAAGGTTGTTCCTTACTGACAGCAAAAATCCTGGGAATTTCTCAAGCAACAAGCAACAGTAAATGTGGAACTTTATCAATCATCACCAATTACTCTCAGCTTCAGTTTTTACTCTTCTTTCCCCTTTGTAGTCCTTCTCTGTTGCTTATACAATTTTCTGCCCCAACACACAGACACGCACACGCACACGCACACGCACACGCACACGCACACACACACACACACACACACAGACACACAGACAGACAGACACACACACACAATATAGGTTGTCATATCTATTTACTGTAAAGACAGGACATAATAAAATAGATGTATTGTTATACGTTGCACTAGCACCTCTGTTGACGCAGTTCAGGCCATATTTCATGTCATTCTCTTATTCATCAACATGTCAAAATGGCATATTCCCCTTAAAACATGGGCCAGTGTTCTTAAAATGATAGAGGCTAAGGAGCTGGCTGTGCATGCTGTAGTCTGAAAAGTAGTGAGTTTGATTCTTTGCTGCCACCGGTGTGTCGTTGACCAAGCTACTTAACCCTGAGTTGTTCAAGGAAGCCTGGCCTTGCAATTCATTGACATCTATAAATCGCTCTGAATAAAAAATACCAGCCAAATTAATCAAGATTAAAAGATTAAAACATGTACTTTTAATGTCGCATGCACATATCAGGCATGTGTATTGGACTGATTGTTGATTTAAGTCACCTGCTGGTATCTCAGAAGTGATAATGACTCAGATATATTAACAAGAGACTTGGGTTATATGTGTATGCCATATCTCACATAAACACACACACACACACCTTTTCCACAGGTTGACATGTCCGTAAATTTGAACTGTAGCCAATGTGCTGGAAGAACTTACATTTCTATGATTTTATGTTTTTGAAATAGTCAACCTTATAGATGCAGGAAGTTGACAGTGACTTGCTCACACGAGTGTATAGCAATATTGGTCATACTGTGATTTAAGTCTTACTCACCAGATATATCACTCACACACACACACACACACACACACACACACACACACACACACACACACACACACACACACACACACACATACACACAGGTAGCTTTCTGTGACCTACATAAAATGGAAGCAATTTTTTCTGCTTTAATTTATTTGCCATCCCCTCACCCCATGTTAATGACATCAGTATATAGAATGAAGGCTTCTCTCCTTCCCTCTTTCTCCCCTGCTCCCTCCCTCACCAACTCACTCTTTGCCTTCAAGATTAGAAATTCAAATTGGTTTGCAGGAAAAGGCAGCTTGGTAGATTTTTTTCTTTTCTGAAGTTGTTCCCCGTGCCTTTGATTGCAAGACCCCAGAAGGAGGAGAGTTCCAGGACTACGCACAGATGTAATTCACATTCTGCTTCCAGAAGCCCTTAATAGAATGTTTGGTGGGAATTCCAATCTCCCAAGGGTCAGTGACGCATGAAAGATCTGACGGAAGCTCTGAAAACCCAAGAAGACATCTACCTATCCCATTGTCCATAAAACATTCTTCATCAAAGTCGGTCCTTAATATCTTGACTATTACAACTTCCCTTTGCTCTCAGGGTATTTTCTGTTCGCATTTATTAATGAATGATGGACAGTTTCATAGAAATAACTCGAATGTAAATATCCTCTATTGGTACCAGTTTCATGAAATATTAAAGGGCCATATGCAGCCATGCTTGATGTGTCTCTGTGGACTTCTGACTGGGAAATACTGGCACACTCTCAGGCCTTTGATCCGCAAATCCAAGAACCTTCCAGCCATCAAGTACAAAAGTTCATTGTTTTAGACTCTTCTTCAAATATTGCAATGTAATTCGAGTGACTGCAACAAATCATTTTAACGTTTACCTTATTTGTACATATTAATTCAAGTATGGCAACTGTTATATATATATATATTTTA
The DNA here is from genome assembly GCF_017589495.1 of Alosa alosa. Classification (NCBI taxonomy): domain Eukaryota; kingdom Metazoa; phylum Chordata; class Actinopteri; order Clupeiformes; family Clupeidae; genus Alosa; species Alosa alosa. The sequence goes on from NC_063198.1 coordinate 9,211,061, forward strand.
TCAGTTCTGCCTACACATGAGCAGTTGTATGTTGTGTAATGTGATTCACACAAATTACACAAGTCCTTATATATTTATATTTTCACCATATTGTAGGTCACTTAAGTGATGTTATCTCTCTGTTCCTAATTTGACTCTTGTAATATGCTATTACTGTAATTAACAGTGCATATCTGAAATGAGCATTCATTGAAGTTGAAATGGCTCGCTAGCCAGTTTGCATGCTCAAGCTATCTAGCATGAGATGCACTCATGTCTCTGGATTGTAACATAGTGTTCTGTTTCAATGTTGTTACAGTCTTACTATTGTACGAACCCTTTTAGTATTGACTCTGTAGTAGGATCTGTTATTAGCTCCAGGAATTACAATCAAGGTGTCCGTGCTGGTCGTAATACTGTCTCAATTTAGTATTGATCCACCACAATTTCCCCCCAATAAATAACTGAATTTTAATGGAGAGAAGCAGTGTAATGAATGGTTGTAATTGCTTATTTCTCATAATTAATCAATGCACATTTCAGTGAGATTTATCTTGCGTACGTGCAGGAGAAATCCTCCCTGAAATTGCCCAGCATCATTTGTTGTGACGCCAACATAGCCTCATACTGTATGAAAGGGTGAGATGTGGCCTTTTGAAGTGGCTGATGATGGGAGGTACACTCGCAGGCAGTATCCGCTCACTGATGGGATATTTATGTCTGAGTCAATATGCTCCCTCACTCGCTCCCTCGCTCGCTTGCTTGCCTCTTTTGTTTATTTTTGTAAAACCTCTGTGTGTTGCCATGGAGAGGAGACTTTTGTCTCTGTGTGTGGGTGACTTTGACACAGCGGAGTAGTCGGGTTTTAGAACGGCACGTGGCCTCTGGTGCACCCCTGTCCCATGGTGCTCGTGTCACGGGGAGTCCGGGGGAGGACAGACGACCTGGATCCCACTCTCTGTGTGTGAGAGCCTGGGTCCCACCCTCTGTGTGTGAGAGCCTGGATCCCACTCTGACTCTCTGTGTGTGAGAGCCTGGGTCCCACTCTCTGAGGGCTGGTCATGTTTCACCCATCGCGGGGAGTACAGAAGAGGACAGATGACCTGGGCCCCACTCTCTGTGAAAGCCAAGCCTGAAATCTCACTCTCTGTGTAAGCCTGGTCCCACTCTGTGAAAGCCAAGCCTGAAATCTCACTCTCTGTGTAAGCCTGGTCCCACTCTGTGAAAGCCAAGCCTGGAATCTCACTCTCTGTGTAAGCCTGGGCCCCACTCTGTGAAAGCCAAGCCTGAAATCTCACTCTCTGTGTAAGCCTGGTCCCACTCTCTGTGAAAGCCAAGCCTGAAATCTCACTCTCTGTGTAAGCCTGGTCCCACTCTCTGTGAAAGCCAAGCCTGAAATCTCACTCTCTGTGTAAGCCTGGTCCTCACTCTCTGTGAAAGCCAAGCCTGAAATCTCACTCTCTGTGTAAGCCTGGTCCCACTCTCTGTGAAAGCCAAGCCTGAAATCTCACTCTCTGTGTAAGCCTGGTCCTCACTCTCTGTGAAAGCAAAGGCTGAAATCTCACTCTCTGTGTAAGCCTGGTCCCACTCTCTGTGAAAGCCTGGTTCCAACCCTCTATGAAAGAAGCTGGTCATGTTTCACCCATTGTGGGGAGTCCAGGAGAGGACAGACGACCTGGACCCCAAGCAAGAGCTTGCATGGCTCCCACTCTCTGTCAGAGAGGGCTGGCCATGTTTCAGATCTAGCGGCTATTCTCTTTATTCCAACTATCTGATTTTTTTGTTTGTAGCTTTTTCCAATCTCTACTTTTCTTAATTTGTGGTCAGTAAAAAGTGTAGATTACCGGTAATCTAGTTCAACACATTTAGTTGATTTCGGTAAATTATGGTGATAGTGTTTTATTTACACACATGCACTCTCTCTCTCTCTCTCTCACACACACACACACACACACACACACACACACACACACACACACACACACACACACACACATGCATAAGCACACACATTTACATTAATGACTAATCAGTGTTCAGCTTAGTTGTAAAAGCTAAATGGTTTCAATCTAATCATATTAACTAAATGCTGTGCCCCAAGGGAGAGCAGCAGCCCGATTGCAGAATAACTTAAGTGAAAGTAAATCCCAATCTGCAGAGAAACAGCCTGCCAGTGTTGGTCATTGAGATGTATTAGAGATAGCCACAGAGAGAAATGAGCTGTTTGGGAAGGTGACAGCAAATTACACCCACTGTCACACACACACACACACACACACACACACACACACACACACACACACACACACACACACACACACACCTCTCTCTTTCTTTCTTTCTTTCTTTCTTTCTTTCTTTCTTTATCTCTCTCATTTACTTTATCTCTCTTTACTGCTCTCTTTCTCTTTATTGTTCTCTCTCTCTTTCCTTCTCTCTCTTTATCACGCACTCTCTCAAGCTAAAGACACACATGTGCACACTGCAGATTGTATAAAGAGCTATGTCTGTTCATGTTTACATACATATTGAATGTATGGATAACAAAAGAGGTTGATGTTTTTAATGCCTCATATACTCATATATATAATTGATAAAGCTTCCTTTATTTCACATTTAAATTAATCTGACCTTTGTCCCCTCACATCATGGCCCTTCAGGTCAGGGTCCTTCAGAGAGAAGGCCTGTGACAATAATGTCCTTTTCTCTCTTGAGCACCTCTTGCTCTGATCATATTAAGATTTACTGTAAGTGAAAGTGTGTGCAGCCTCCAGATTCCTCCTACCTCCCGTCCCCTCCATCTCTCTCTTTCTCTCTTTCCATCTCTCTCTCCCTCCATCTTCTCTCCATCGCTTTCCCCATCTCTGCATTTCTCTCTCTCTGTCTCTTTTTCTCCCTGCATCTTCCTCTCTCTGTCTTTTTCTCTCTATCTTCTGCTCTCTTTCTCTCGCTCTCTCTCTCCATCTCTCACTTTCTCTTTCTCTCTCTGCATCTTCCTCTCTATCTATCAATTCAATTGATTCAACATGACAGTGCTTGTGTTATCAAAGTATGTACAGGTACAAACATTAATGTATCAAGTATGGAAAAGATAAAGATAAATTATCACCTGGCATGTCATTTTTTGACCTTTTTTTACCTGAATCGTCAAGTCAAGTTTATTTATATAGCGCATTTCATACACAGAGGTCATTCAATGTGCTTTACATAATCAAAACCAGTTTCTCCTTACCAGATTGACCTAGACTCAAATTTCTTTCATAATATTAATCTCTAAACTAAGATGCATCTTTTGGGCCCTGGTCTTATGGTCTAAAAATGTTTACTTTTGACACAATTTCATGGAAAAGCCAAACATTATAAAAAGTTTCACACTCTTCAAAAATAATCAATAATCAAATCTTCACCAAAATTCTCACAGACAATGTTTAGACCAAGCCTCACAAAAGTTATCACTCAGAATTTTGTTATTTTGTTCCATTTCAGAGATATAGGCCAATAAAGTTAGACCACTTAGGCCATTTTTCCTAGATCACTCATATTCCTATAAACCGTAAGTCCTAGAAACTTCACATTTTCAAGTATTGTAACCAGTACCCCCCACTACCCATAACCCAACATTTGGGGTACTGCACCCAAAGGTGGCACTCTTGTCAAAAATGCTTATTTCTCCTTACCAGATTGACCTAGGCTCAATATTCTTTCATCATATTAATCTCTACATTCAGATGCATCTTTTTCACCCTGGTCTTATGCTCTAAAAATGTTTACTTTTGCCACAATTCCAGAGAAAAGCCAAACATCATAAAAAGTTTCACAGGCTTCAAAAATGATCAAATCTTCACCAAAATTATCACAGAGAATGTTTAGACAAAGCCTCACAACAGTTATCAAAATAATTTGGATATGTTGTTCCATTTCAGAGATATAGACCAATAAAGTTCGACCACTCAGTCCATTTCTCATATATCACCTATATTCCTATATGAGTACATTTTTTCCTTGGAGAACAACCATACAACCATCATTATGTGGATACCATTAACAGTGCACATTTTCAGATCTGTACTATTTTTTTATAAAGCCCTTAATTCTACTGTCAAATGTATGCTAGGAATTTTCACCATGTGAATGTGACTGCCAAATATGTAGGATTGTCAGTGGCTCAGTGGGATAATGCATAGTACTGGTGTTTGTTAGGTTGAGAGCTCAAATCCCCGGTAGTGCTTTAGGCTCTAGCTCGAATACTATTGGTTATTGAAGATTCACACCATTGAACAGCACCTGAATGACATCAGGCAATCAACATACACAGTCAATAGTTGCCAAGAATCAGAATGCCGAGACACTCTGACATTTAGGGGAACTTCTTTGTTTACTATTTTTCCTTCATCATTAAGTCTATCATATTTATATTTCATCCATTAGTGTTCTTCTCTACAAATGTCTAATTGCCCCAGAATTTCAAAAAGTTTTCAGGCGTACTCTTTTAGGGAAGCCCTTCATTTTATTGTCAAATGTATGCTTGGAGTTTTTCTTGTTGTGTGTTTACCAATACACATTTTCACCATGTGAATGTGACTGGCCAACATGTTGGATTGACAGTGGCTCAGTGGGATAATGCCTTGTACTGGTGATCCTTAGGTTGAAAGTTCAAATTCCCACTTGAAGCATTAGTGTTCAAATGCTGTTGGGTTGTGGAGGTTAGCATACTAGAATAGAATGCTGTTGGGTTGTGGAGGTTAGCACACTATAACATTACAGCTACTTGTCAATATGGACTTGTAGTGCAAGGCAAGTATAACTGTATAATTATAGGCTGTTTAACTTATTGACTCCAACACAGAACCCCCCCTTCACCTACCACCACAAATACAATTCAATTCTCTGGGAAACACTGCCTTCCATTATCAAACCCTTCATCTTATCCACGACAAATAATTAGTCCTGTAGAATCAAGTATTGTTAGAATACTATTGGGTTGTAGAGATTAGCACACTAGAATAGAGTACTGTTAGAATACTGTTGGATTGTGGTGGTTAGCATACTACAATAGAGTATTGTTAGAATACTGTTGGTGAAAAGACTCCCTAAGTTTGTTTTATATATATATATATATATATATATATAAATTGTTTCTCATTTTCAAATGTACACTTAAATCTGCACAGAGTCCTTGAGATGAAAGTGCTGTGGAGAAATTGCAGGATTGTTTGGCTCTGCCACCTAACCACGCCCAGTTTACCTGCTGGAAAACCCTGTAGCTCCGGAGCAGGGGCTCAGACCAGGATAAATTGTTTGCTCGCCCTCAGTTCACTCTTTTGTTCATCTCAACCCAGCACTCCAGTGTGTCCTGCTTTGTGTGTGTCTTTGAGTTAACGTAAGTCATCACTTTAATGACCCTCACTATGACTTTTGTGATGTTTATCAGTTTGTAGAGTAGCTCTGTCATCATGTGTAAAGTTAAGGTCTTTTTTTTGTTGGTTTGGTGTGTTGGAGTCCCATGTGAGAGATGCATGTGAGAGATGATTAGATGATGTTGGTTGACTTAGGATGTCAAGTATTGTTTAGTTGTACCTTATATAGCCATATGATTTCAGTTTATTGTTGTGAGTTGGGATCTGTACTGATTTACCCCATTTCACTGATTACTCCATTTTCTGTTTGTTTCCTCTTTGATGCAGCACACATACAAGTAAAGAACAGATTAATTGAAACTCATAAAGTTCACTTGTGTTGCACCGAAACCTGCCATCTCCGTGTCATCACTCCATACCATTGAGCCTTCTGACCGAGGCTCTGCCTGCTCGCCACACACTCACTCTACCTCAACCCACATCGCCCCCTACAGTTCCTTCAGTTGGGTTGTGGAGGTTAGCATACTAGAATAATACTGTTAGAATACTGTTGGGTTGTGGAGGTTAGCACACTATAACGTTACAGCACAGGGTAATCCTAATTTTATGGATCAAATTTATTCCAATCCAACTCAAAAGTTTTGAACAACACAAAGGTTTTATCCAGATCAAAACCAAGAATAGATTATGTGATCTAATCCAATTTCAGGATCCTTGTTTCCCTTTGAACAACCCATTTTCAAGATTTGAAATCCGATAGCCGAAATCTGGTAGCTGAAATCTGATAACCGAAATCCAATCATGTTTTTTTTTGAACAATTGGGCCCAAACAATTGAAGCATATGTAAACTAAAAAGCTATGCTACCTCATGTTCATTTTGCTCGAACCCCGTTAAATCACCGCTTGCGGTTATATTTAAGTGTGCTTGCAAAGCAGTTTTATTTTTCCCGTCCTAGGCCCTTTGAGACAGACACCGTTCCAACTTTAAAACGTCCGGTGAGTACCGGTGTAAGTTGCTCGCGAAGATGATGTCAGGTGGTCGCGTCGTTCGTCCGCCATATTGGATTGAACAGAAAGCAAAACTAAATTTTCACAGGTCACAAATTTGGTCCGAACGCCACGAAACATGACGTACATTATCCTTGGACCAAGCCTCACAAAAGTTACCAGGATTTTTGATTTTCGAAAGCATTTGCCCGTCACAGCCAAACGAAATCGGCGGCGAAGCTCCGAAACAGGAAGTCGTCCATATCTCAGGAACACTGTCACATATCGAGACCAAATTTTGTATTTGAACTCGGGCCAATGTGAGGGTGCATAAGCTAAAAAAAAAAAAGAAAACATTCCAAAAGTTTCCAGCATTTGGCAAACCACCCACAGGTATTTGATAACTATCACCTTTCACCTTTGCACTTGCACTTCTATCACAATGCCTTCCAAGTATGCACAATGTCTCTGGGCAGCCTTGCCCAATCATGAAATCCTTGCTCTGCCATGGGATAGTATGGACTTACAAACAGAAATAGCAAGCAGAACAGTAGCTATATATAGCTTACATAATAGAGTTGTTTTGACATTGACGGTATTCAAACTAAATTTTTCATTATTGTTAAATATCATGATGGGAGAGTATTATTAAAAATGTTACAAGTATGCAAATGCATATACGGGCATTTAGGTTTTACTGTGTTGTTTTGTTATAAAGACATGCAAGGCATTCTGGGCCGTAATGAACTGTGGTCGGCAGCACTCCATAGGCTACGTATTAATGTGAATAGGTGTTTCTGTAAACCTAGGGACAATAAACAGCTATCTCTGTTACAAAAACGAGCTGGTAATCGCTCATTGAAGAGGGAACTATGATAAAAAGATTGTTTTCCTAAAAGCATGGAGTTGACGAAAGAATAAGCAAGCAATGTCACGTTAATGTTAAATAGCCTACATCTGAACGCTAGGTGGCAACTTTGTATTACATTTCACTAGTGTACTTGAAATACGGTGTGAGCTTCACAAGTAAGGAAGGTGCAAATATTATGTAATTTATCATGGGAAATTATTGGAAATGTTATTTCTTGTTTATTCTAATTGCAAACCACACGCATCCATTCGTAATCACACGTACACTTTTAATACCTTGAAAAGACTCTCATTTTGTTTTTTTGATGTTGCCTAGCAACTGGAACAGACTTCAGGGAAAAGATTCTAGAACAGAGCTTCAGAGAGACACTTTTTGAGTTTGTGTTAAGTACCTAAAATATCGTTTCCATGTGTATGTGCTGGATGGTGTGCTTCCTTTGTGAAAGTAAGTGTTTTATAGAGTTACAGACATAATGAGTCATGTTGTAGTGGTCCACATAAATGTGCCCCTTCTGTTATTAGAATGCTAAGCGGAAATTTAAAGGGACACCAGGCAAGCCTGATGCTTTTTCTCTACGAAACTCCCCCTCGCTCGGTCTGAAGGTCTTTTCCTTTCCTTTGCATCTTCCGTCAAGGGTTTTCGCTGCTTCTTCGCCGGCTCTGCCATTATACACACGTTTGCAACAATCACTAGTGTTTCGTTAGCCTCCCTCTGTGCTGTGGATGCAGGATGGAAACTGAAACTGCTTCGGTCGCCGGGTACGATACACTGAACTTGCAAGCGGGATATTCTTCCTACAGGCTGTAGGGGCAGGCGAGAGAGTCTTCATTCGCCCTGTAATGAGTCATTTAACCATATACTGACTTACGAAGATGAGTAATTAACACGAAAACGTTGCCTGGTGTCCCTTTAACATCATTCATTTCTTGTGTGGCTAGAAGCTAGCTAGCTAGGTTATAGGGAGGAGATGTTGCTGTAACGTTATGGGATTTATGTTGCTTAGCGTAATGCCATGGTCATTTGATATGAGATGCTTGTAGTCGTAACTTCGTCACTCGTAACTTTAGGACTCCTATTTGTTTTTACTAAGAGTAATTCAGGAAGCATTTTAGCACTAAAAGTAGCGCTTGAGTCTGTGACAGCTTAAGCGAGGACTCCTAATAAGACCGATTCACAAACAATGTTTTGTGGTGGCATTTCACGTCGCGATGTTATGAAATGCGTCTAACAATCACGAGTGAACAATTTTGGATTGTAGGCATAACTAAGGGATGCAGTAACACCACCAACAACAACCAAAACTAGCCTACTCATTGTTTACATGTACATTAAATGTAACGTTTCATTGTGAATCAAATTAAAAGATTCTCCTCTTTGCAAACGTTGGCATAGGCATATGGTGACAGATTAATTTAATAATGTTACTGCGTGAATCACGGAAAGCGCAAATGAAGTGGCCACTTCTTAAAGGGTTGGTTCAGGATTTTGGACATAAGACCTTATTTCCAAGTAAGCAAGTGTGATATTTATCAGTGGAGACCGTTTTCAGCACGTTTCATCCAGTCCTTCTAATTGCAGAGTTCGCAGGTGCTAGGCTAGCGCAAGTCAACGGTATGTGCTAGCCTGCCACTAAAGACAGTCTTACCCACAGTCGTTTGGTGACAGAGCTAAGTAAATTTGTGTGTCATCTGCATAGCTATGATATAAAAATCCAAATATTTTGGATGATTTGTCCAAGTGGGAGCATATAGAGGTTGAATAATAGTGGCCCCAAGATCGACCCCTGGGGAACACCACAGGTCAAGGACAGGTATGGTGTTGGTGTTGAGGTGCAGTTTCCAATGACAACAAAGAAACTCCTTTCTATCCTTTCAACTGTTAACTTTGACTTATGCCATTATTTTAGGAAGGTGATGAAATATAAGACAAACAAAAACAAAACAATGTTGATTATTAAAACCAGTTAATCTTCAGTGTCCCGCCGGTGGGACGGTTGCCATTTCGGTGCCGTTAAAGTAGTAAACGATTATTAATGCTAACCGGGAGCTAGTTCCGATGTACGCGGGCGGAGGAGGGCATTAGATCTCGCTCACAATCTAACGTGATGGTCATTTTCACATGTGATTCACGCTTGATTTCAGTGGTCTATAAAAGTAAATCGTTTGCAAGGTTCAGCAAAGTAAGTAAAAATGTAAGTATATTTTTTGGCCTTTTTATGCCTTTAATTAGACAGGATAGTGAGAATGACAGGAAGTGAGTGGGAGAGAGAATCGGGATGGGATCCGGAAAGGACCACGGGGCGGGAATTGAACCCGGGTCGCCGGCGTGCGGTGCACGTGCCCCAGCCATTTGCGCCAAGGCTGGGGCCAGGTTCAGCCTCTTTTCAACACCACTTAACTTTGGTTTGACTGTGCTGAGAGTTTGTTGGCTGTTATTGAGATATTTGAAAAAGAAAGAAATCGCCGAAAAAGACACTAAAGACATGACGAGACGAGATTTTGTTTTTTTCACGAAAAACAGATAATGATAAGCAGACTAGGAATCAGAGGCAGAGTCGTATTGAGTTGATAGCTTTATTTTGCATGACCTTGATCAGAACATTACATTTTCAGAATGTATTAACAACCTATCAAACATGACGATTTCATGCAGGGTTAGTGCCACCTCCGTAGACAGGCTCTGGTGCCACGAACTCCATTTCCGTGAAGATAAACTATGAAACATTGCCGTTGCTATGCAACCTTGACTCAGGGAGTCGCGGCGTCCGAAGCGTGCGTTAGCTTAGTGCTTCTTACTGATATATTTCTACTTTAACGGCACCGACAATCAAAAAACCCAGTGGAAACTAGATGGCAGAAGCGTGTAGGCCAATCGGCCCACCCTTTTTTTCTACTTCGCCACCTACAGATGTTTGACAGGTATGATATTTCGAAACACCATGTTATTTCCCATAGACATTCGACGCCCGGAAGTTTGGTGGATCCGGATGTTTTGGAGGCGGGACTTATTCCGGAGAGGTCTATATCAGAACACCTGACACAATCTAAATCAGTGGTCCCCAAACTTTTTCTTCCGAGGGCCAGCTCACTATGCCTGGCTCTAAGAGAGGGCCAGAGACTCGGAGTATATCAGTAACCATAAATAGCTTAGTGCTGTGAACAACAGCAGTCCATCTTAGTTGAATATTCCATTACATTTAATGATACGTTAGGCCTACTGCAATTTAATAGTTGCCATCATGCCATACCAGTGTAAAATGTAGCTCAAATGAAATAATACTAATAAAGACCCAAAAGGATTAGCAGGGAGTTCCAAAAATATTTTATTCAAAATGTGTGAACTCTGAACTCTGTGTCTTTGCATACACAGGTCAAGTTGTGAACAAGCAATATCCTACAAATAATTTAAAGTTCTCAAACTATGACAGTTTTATGAAGTGCTGGCAAAAACATCTGAAATCACCTGATGAGAACTTTGTGAACTCATATGAACATTGAACGAGTGAATAAAAAATAGAAATAATTATCCCAGAAAGTCCCAGAAATGTGACTTGAATAGAAGTTAGGTATTAACAATTAATTGATAAACGTTTAGAATACTTTGAGCACTGATGCAGTCAGCATAGGCCTCTTACATTGTTTGCAGGTAGTCCTACATTTCATTCCGTTTTCGATGGCAAACACGAAACAGTGCCAAAACAACCACCAGTGGACAAAAAGAGTATTACATGTGTACTGTTAAGACTCGCCATAGAAAATGAATGGGGGAAATTACGGAGGTCATAGTTTGGCAATGCCGTGCGGGCCAGATGCTATATATACGGACATGTTTTGGGGGGCCACCCAAAATGAGGTGGCGGGCCGTAGTTTGGGGACCAATGATCTAAATAGTCCACATGAAACCTCAAAGTGTTACCTTTCATTTGAGACCAGGATTATGCTTCTACATAAAGGGGTTCATGTGCAGTAAGCATTTGATTGTCAGTATGCATTTTGGATAACCAAAAGTCCTATGGGGAGTTTCCATAGGCATTTTACAAAACGCATGAGCATACCTTGTGCAAATAATGGTCTAAAGCACTCATATTTTCATTCTATATTGATCTACTTTTGCACACAGCTTTACACGACCTGGTGCTACAGTAGGGCTCAGTGACCTAGAGGGCTGAAATGTGGTCAGTTCAGATATGCTTGTAATCCGGCAGAAAGAAAACAATTCTAGCCTCTGTAACTCTGTCAGTACATCACACAGTTATTTTGACTGTTTCCTATGAAAACTAAAGGTTCTCAGCTTTCTATAGAGGTCAAGCATTTGATGGTAGGCCCCAAAAGAGGAACAATGCCCTTGTAAATAGGCACAGTGCAATTTCATGCAAAAACTTGACATTTGTATTGGAATTCATGTGGTTAAATAATAATAATAAAATCCTTGAAAAGTTGTTCCTCACCAATGTATATTTAGGGCACCTCAGAAGAAAGTGTATTACATCCTCAACCTCCATGAGCTCACAGTGGGAGCAAATTCGCTGGTGTCTCTCTTGCCAGGATCTTTTATGGCGTCCAGTTTCAATTTGTAATTTGTGGTCACCCAACCTGTATTTTGTATAGGCATCGACTTTGAGGTTGTTTTAATTTCACCAGATAATTTGTTAATTTGTATCTTCTGTTTAATCTAACAAAACAGTCCATTTTTTTATTATGTTGAGTGTCAATTTCTTTTAGATTTATTGAATTTGTATCATTAATGTTATTTGTGTTCATGATCAAATTTAAGAGTTTATCTTTGACTGGTTCTGTTGAATTGGCAAGCAGAGCTTTATGATGGAGACTTTGGGTGTCTGAACTTTTAAAGTGCATCCACAATTGTATGGATATTTTTGTGATGGTCAGGGACATAAGGAAATCACCTAATTCAGCCCTGGAGGCGTGATGTACTTTTGTAGAAGACATGTAGAAGGATTTTGCACAGCTCCATGTCTAGGATTTCTATTAAGGATTTATTTTGATAGCAGTAAAGCTGGACCCCAGATTTCTGAGCCATATAAGAGTATGGCGGGGATCACATTAGCCAGCGGCAAGCAGCAGGTTTCCTATTGTTCTCTATGGTTCGGCAGCGAAACGGTGGCAACGCTGGCGTAACGCTAGCATTGAAGAAGCTGAGCGTTGAACTTGGTTTAACTTTCAAAGCGCAACACGAGCGTATTCAAGGCAAACCGTGTGTTACCATAGGAACGAGATAGAACTTATTATGGTCTGAGCGTTGCGTTACGCTTGCCACTGCCGCTGCCTAATGTGATCCTCACCTATTGGTGTAATGGTGGTATTGATTATTTTTAGCCAAATTCTAATAGGTGGTTGAAATTTGTTCTAAAGTTTTATATATTGCATAGAATGCTCTTTGAGCTTTGTCTCTGAGTGTCTGTATATGCCTGTGCTGAAATGGCCTGAGACGTTTATAACTAATCCTAAATGTGTGTAATTAATTGTATGTTCGTATGTATGTTCTAGGATATTAGGGCCTAATTTGAAATGAAACTTACTTTTAGTTGATCATGTTGATCATTGTTTTGAAATATCATTATTTTATTGTCTTACCTAAATTTACTTTTAAAGACCAGAATGTATAAAATCTCTCTCTCTATGCATTTTCCTCTCTCTCTCTCTCTTACACACACACACACACACACACACACACACAGAGAGAGAGAGAGACACACACACAGAGACATACAACACATTCAAAATATCTCCTCACAGGCTTTTATGTCTACCACTCTGTGTTGCTCTTGTGTCCTTTGTTGGAGGAAACGAGCGCATCATTATCGTATGTCGAGGCGGGCCGATTGTAGTGTTAATTTTGTCACATATTTTTAATTTAGAAATGTCCTTTTTAGTCTTTGTCATATTTAGTCATTCAAATATCATTTTTGTTAGTCAAGTTTTAGTCGACTAAAAGTCTCGTCATTTTAGTCTAGTTTTAGTCAAAAGAAAACTAAAGGTATCTTAGTCTTAGTCAGTTTTAGTCAACACATTTTAGTTTTTTTTTTTTTATAACAAATTATTTCTGATTACCATTTGAGTCAAATAGTGTTTCACACATCTCAATTTTCCAACAATATTGTGTGTCCACAGGGCTACTCGTCTGTTATAATTACTCATTCTGATTTTTTGTCAGTCAGTATGTTCACATGCACAGGTAAGTCGAGCTACAGTTATAGCTCGGCTGGGATTTGACCATAGACAGTAAAAGATTTGACTGGACCACTGTCATATTCGTAGACCAATGTTTCTCAAAGTGTGGTCCGGGAATCACTGGTGGTCCGCAAGCTATCCCAAGTGGTCCGCGAGCAGACGTGGTAAAATATAATATAGATGAGTTGTTTGCAATATTGAACCAACTTGTTTGTAAAAATATTTCTGCAACACTGTCTATGTAAGATATGCCAGTTTAAATCATACAGTATGAATCCACACAATAAGCAAAGTGCAAAGACAAAAAGCAAGGTGGTTCAGTGAGTAGGCCTATAGTGTAGACTAATTATAGGCTACTGTTGAAGTAGGTCTAATCTTTTTTTTTTTTTTTGCTAGGGTTAGTTAAGTGGTCCTGAAACTGAAAAAGTTTGTGAAACACTGTCGTGAGACCAAAGTATTAATGTTTTACTCGCCTCGCTAGATGGCTTATATCTTACCAAACACAACACATTCCCCAAACAGACTCTCCATCTTAGCCATAGCTAACTTGCTAGCGAACTTTCCATATTAGCTTACTTGCTAGCAAACTTTGCATCATCAGTCTAACTAGTTAAATAGTTGACATTACATGATGTTTAACATTTTCATGAACATTTTCGTATGACATTCTGGGGGATGTTAATTTGTATGAGAGAAGCTTCAACTTCTGGGTATGTAGCATTGTGGCATAAAGCTTAGGTTGCTAACTCTGGCAGAAATCGCCATTGTTCTTGTTCCATGTAGTTTCGTGTTGCAGCCACAGGGTTGCAGCAACAGCACGTAGACTAGCCTACAGGAAAGCTGTTGCGTATTACTCATTCGGAATATTTTGAAAACGTAACATCTAGATATTCTGTCTTCTCATTTTGTAGATGAAAATGAAGAGAGATTTTATCTTAGTTTTTATTTCATGCAAAACATTTTAGTCTCGTCTTTTTTCGTCAAAAATAATGCATCTTAAGATAGTCTTAGTCAGTTTTTCAGGACATTACTGCCGTCTCGTCATCGTCTCGTCTTAGTCATAAAAAAAAAAAGGTCGTTGATGAACATATTTCCTCTCGTCTCTGACGAAATTAACACTAGCCGATTGTTGGTATAGGTGCATAATAAATCACGTGCTTTTAATTGGCACAGAATGATAATTGGCAGGTTCATATTAATAAGGGCTGCTTACATGTGGCTAGAGCATTGACCCTCATGGAGGATACAATTCGTTCAGTTACAATAACATGCAAAAGGCCCTGTTCTGTACATTGTAGTAAACCACCTTAAATTGAAAAAGCTGTTCAAAAGTGTAACCTGCCGCTACAATAGTTCCTGTCATCTTTTCATGGTGTGCTGTCAAAACACTGACTTTCCAGGAACCATGGCAACCTGTGGGATTCCTTATGATGGCTCTCTTCCCCATGAATGAGCTAAAACATGGTGATTTGGATATTTTTAAGCACACCCTGTGTCTATTAGTTGTCATTTTTACTTTGAGATAAAATTCCTCTTGGGAGTGCTTTAGGTAATGGTATGACAGTTTTAAAAAATTTCCCTTTAGATTTTTTGGAAGCAGTAGAGACCCTCCACTTCCACAAGGCCAATACTGTACATGGAAGCTACCAAATTGATCATATCATAATCTATGCATACACTCACAATCTACATATCTTTCTCAGTGATATGCATTGTACCCTAGAGCCTCCGTTTGTTTTAGTAGAGCGAAGAAACAAATGGTCGGGCCTCCATCTAATAGAGATAAAACAGATAGTACCATTTAGAAACAGAGAGGAGTGAGTCAGGGCTCACCTGAGGACCCTAGAGTAAAAAAAACAAAAAAAACATGCGGTAATCATTCCAGTGGTAATAAAGCAGTAACTACTTTCATGCCATTTTAAAAGGAAAGGTTTTGTGTACAATAATAATACAATACAATGGGCATTCATTTGAATCTGCAGCACAGTAGCTTTACGTAGAGCTGAAACTATGCAAGGAGAACAGGCGGTGAATGATACCAGTATTTGGTTATTTATTGACACATTGCAAGGTGCAATGTAACAGAAATCAGTTGAGTAATCTGTACTGTAGCGTTTCATTTAGCATCAAAAGAAACATGACAGAATTGGCCGTTAGTCATTTATGATTCTCGGAAGTTTTATGGAAACAATGTCACTTTAAAGGAATTTGTGTTTTAAGAACTTCTTTGCCTGTGTTCTGACCCACTGGTGCTTGCATGTAGCATGGTTTGGCATGGTATTAAATTAGCACAATGTTTTGCTTGGTTCATTAAATTAGCATTCGTTTGTGCAGGTCCGTATTAATATATTGCATTGTGCTAATGCATATATTTATGCATATATTTTCTTGTCTCCACAAAATAACATGTGTCATGCTAGAATGTTCCAAAAGATCCAAAAAGCAGTGCACATTACTGCGTTCTAGGTCAGTTGGTAGTAGAATTGATTGTAAAAGAATTATAAGGTGCTGTGTATCTGATCATTAACCACTGTGTATAGGTTTCAAATACATTTGAAGTTATTAGGTTTCTTAGATCATTAGTGACTGTTCAGCTCGTAACACAACAGATTAGAATCAAATGTGACAAAGCAGCATTAGGCTATTATGTATTGTCCTTGGATAAACAGACTCCCTGTAGACTGTACATCAGGCACTCGCTGTACTGGCTTCTTTAAGTCAAGGCTCAACACTTTACAAAAGGAAATGACGTATTCGGGCACTTTGATATGAATGTGCAGCAGCCTCTTGTGCCACAGCTCCCCCAGAATAATCATTATTTCTAATGTCTACTTTTTTAATCTTGCAAAATCTCTTGCAAATCTTGCATAATAATCTATTTGTATATAAGATTTATTTTTTTAGTGTTTTCCATATCTTTAGATATTGCTTTTTTGCCAATGTATACAGTATGTAAAACACTTTTTGCATCTCAGCGTTTGAGTGTGAAATGAGCTTTACAAAAGAGATGGCCTTTTCCTTGGTTGAGAATTGCATCTGAGATAATTCCATCTTTTCAATCTTTCAGCAATATTAGATGCTTGACACACTCATAAGGAATAACACTGCACCTTCTTTTTCAGTTCAGCGCAACTCCTCACTTTTTCTTTTCAATTAGCTTTCATTCTCTCTTTTTTCCCCTCGAAGTTCCCAGTAAAAATCGACTGTTCGACAAGCCGTGAAATGCATGGCTGGCGTGAACACTGAACACGATTCTCCCCGCCTGGGTGTCTGATCTGCATCCAAATAGATAATTAGCTTCAGAAACTCTTTATGCCAACCACCCACAGATGCCCTAGCACTCTCTTCCACACCCTCCACACAAACATATGTGTGCGCCGAGCGGAGGACTGGGGGAATACGGGCTGGGCGAGGCATCTGCAGGGGGATGTCTGGAGCTCGCTCTCTCTTTCTTTCTCTCTCTCTCTCTGTCTCTCTCTTTCTCAGTCTGTTTTCCACTCTCCCCTCTCTCTTGCTATTTGTCTGTCTCTCCATCAAGCTCTCTCTCTCTTTCTCTCTCTCAATGTCTGTTTTTACTCTCCCACTCTCTAGCTGTCTCTCCTGCACTCTTTCGCTCAGTTTGCCCCCTCCTCTCTCTGCCCCCTCCTCTCTCTCTCTCACTGTGTCTATCTGCGCCTCACCTCCCCCTCTGTCTTGTCTCTGTGTCTCTGTGACTGAGGAGTGGTCCTGGGGTGTGGACACAGAAGAGCCAGACATTAATTATAACCCACCCTCCTCCTGGTTATCAGTTCAATTTATTTACCAATGGGGGGCGGGACACACGACCCCCCTGTGTTTTGTGCTGCAACCCGATTGGACTGGAGGTGTCTACTTCAACAAGGGACCCTCTGTCATATATATATGACTGTGCTGGACACATTTGCGGCTGTTTGCCTGTTTTCTTGTCAGGCATGCTGGTTTTATGCTAATTATGTGTTAGTCGTGCCAGTGCAGAAAACACATTAGTGTTTAGACCACTCTCTAGTTTTCTTTTTTTTATTGTTTTATTGTATTGTTTCTTTTTTAATAATTTTGTTATTTTTAATTAATACTGTTATTCCTGTAACCCTGTTAATTCTGTAACAGTTCAGTTTTTTTCTGTAGTTGCTTTCTACGTTTAAGCACGCTACAATTTGGCCCTGTGTATTTTCTTGTTGGCGTGGCAGGTACTGTAGGTAGGCAGGTTATTTCAGTGTTTTCATCCCACTCTTTGCGGGAGAGGCTGGATTGAGGGAGACACCCTGCATAGATCGTCTCGCTTTTCCGGATCTGAAGGAGGAGAGAAGGGGAGAGCACAGCACTGGGGCGGAGGTGGGGGAGATGAGGGGGGGAGTACAGCGTCGGGGTGCAGGTGGGGGAGAGAGGGGTGCACACCAGGGGCTGAAGGGTAGAATGCTGCCATGAGCTATTTTTGGGTATGTGGAGGAATTGTGTGTGTGTGTGTGTGTACAGTATGTGGTTGAGTGTGTGAGTGTGAGAGAGGGTACGAGACGGAGGGGGAAGGGATACAGAACTGATGGGTGTGTTACGCGTATAGCTGACTAAAAACACCTTTTGGGACAATCTGCTCCTAAGAAAAGATTAGATGGATAGAGAGCTTCAGAGGGTGAGAGGCTGAATGAGAAATGGTGAAGGGATCACGCTAGGGTGGTCTGTCTGTTTGGTAATCTCTCTCTCTCTCTCTCTCTCTCCCTTCTCTGGTTCTCTCCCCTCCAAGAGCATCGTTCTTGCTCGTAATTGGGAAGAGTTTGTTTTATTTTATTAATGGACCCAGATATGCCGGCTTGTGATGTGCTCTGCTGGTCCTGGTGGAATTGCTGCGAGTAACGCACCACGTGCATTTGCATTATGGTGGTGCTGCTCGTGATGGTGAAAAAAGGTCTACTAGAGGTCAGTCTCCACAGGGGTCAAAGTGCTCATGTCTCGAACATGCTGTCGGTCGCAGTATTTGTATTCAACACTGATGCTCGTGTGTTTTATGGTAGCCATCCCGGGGTGTTGATGCTCTCACTGTAAATGAACAAATAAAGTCTTCTTGAACAGGAATGAGAAATGGAATCGCTGTGCATTCTGTGGAGTGAGCTGCTGTTTTCATTCATGTTTCAAGAGTTGCGCTTGTCTTTGCAGCTCCTTCAAGATGTGCATATGTTTAGACTCTGCCCTGCCTGCTCGCTTCTTGGAATTGCAAAAAAGGAGGTCAATCTGTCTCTATGGAGACCTCATAGTGAAATCCACGTTATTGCCTCCAATCACCGTACTCACACATCCATTCCACTACAGCCTCGGCTCCCCCATTTGCGGCCATTAGCCTGATAAAACCTTTTATGTATCGAATGGGACTAGAAGAATACCCAATAACCAATAGCTTCTGGTTATTGAGTCACCTTACTGAGAGCAGTAATAATGTGTCACAGACTGACTTAATTAACTATCTGTGCTGGATAAATATGTAATAAGGGAAGATTCACATATGGGAAGAGTCACGGGAGGTAGCAACGGTGCTTCTTTTGTGATGTATGTTTCATTGGTTGAGTGTGTAAGTGGATTAACCAGGCACTGTGATCGCAGGCTCTCCATCTTTTTCAGACTGTAATTTTTATGTTTTGGGGTTCAACAGTGACAAAGGAAGTCACTGATGAGATGAGTGTTATTTTTTAATATACTGTACATACTAGACTCTGGTGTATGCATTATTCACAAGCTTGATTTATAAGCTATTCCATATCAAATTAAAGTGCCATATAAACTTAAATCGGTTTGTCGTGAAATCATTAGCGGACTATGAGAAATCTTGCTACAGGTGAATCAGTCGTGTTTGTTTAGAGGCCCCAGACATTCATTCTAATTTAATTCTAATTCACATCTATCAGATCTGTTTACCACGTATAATACATATTCATTTCGAATGGGGAATATGATTTTTTTTTTTCTTCACTGAGTTGTATTATAATGCGCCAGCTGCAATGCATTAGAAGCGTTTTTTTAATTCATGAATATCAAAGTGGGATTTCTGTTCCACAGTGGCAACCCACCAAAAATAGAACCTGTGTTCTAGAAGGATTATGTGCCTTCCCCTTGGCCTTCTGCCGATCCTCACAGATGAAGGGAATCCATCAGATTCAGTCGAATGGACAGAAACTACATTCATTGAGTTCATTGAGACTCCATCATGGTCTCCGAAGTCTTTAGAGTGAGTTTTTTGAAATAGTAGTTTTTCTTGTAGCCACCTTGCTTATCTTGCTCATTGAACTTGGGTGTGTGTTTTGACTTCCCTGTGAGCTCTCAGTGCAACCGGAAAAAATCAGCAGCAGAAGAAGCCATTTCCTCCCCCTGTGCTTCCCTCTGGGCACAGCAAATAAACCCGATGCGCACTCACAGCGGCACGCTGATGAAATGACAAATCAATTAATAACAAGCCCAGCCTGAGCCTCGCCTCCATTCTGCCTCCCACTCCTTCTGCAGCCCACAGACATCTCTCCACCCGGCCAATTACTCATTCCATCTTGAAGGAAAACAAACATGCATAATGAATCGCCGTTCCACTTTTGAAAAAGGCCAGCGCTCGTGTGTTTTATGGTAGCCATCCCGGGGTGTTGAGAGGGTCTGAGAAGAGTCGCAGAGTGTCTGGACTCTTTCTGGTCTCTCATGGTCCTGTCTTGCCGTTGTCACGCTGGCACAGACTGTCCTGCCTCCGGAGGTGAATTGAGTTAGCACAACATGCTGTGAACAATGCGGGATGTTAATGCTGTGCCTCCTCACCTCTAGGTACCCCCACCCCACCCCACCCAATCACCATCACCACCATCCTCCAGCAGAAGATTGGACTTTAAGATGATTATGCTTCTATTTCAGTTGCAGAAGATGAAAGACCTCTTCCAGATGCAATTGGTCATCTTCTGGTCCTGTATGACTTAAGCAGTTCATAGTTTATAGGACATTTATCTGTTAGCGTTTCATTACCTGTGTCCATTTAAAAGTGCTTTCCTGCCGAGAGCACAGATGTTTCATTAGGTTTGGTTATATTAAGCCCCCTGTGAATCATACCTCTGCAGCAATTTGCCAACAGGGAGATCTGTTTAGCTCTCTTATATCGGATATCTCATAACATAATAGGAAACAGTCGTCATGCTAACCACTGTGTGTGTGTGTGTGTTTGTTTGTTGTTTGAGTGTGTTAGGGATTAGAAATCGTTTAAAGAGTGGAAATGAAGAAAATTGGTTGGATGAACGTAACTGAAAATGGGAACAAAACCAATTTCACTTGTTCCCGAGTGAAACCGCTATTTTCAATTTTTGATAACTGGCTCATACTGTATTTATTGTTGCAATTAACTTTTCTCTGAATATTGTTCAAAAGTCCATAGGCTTGGAAAGTCACCTACTCACACAGTGTTCCCCAGACCCCTTATAGGCTGAATTGAGTCAGTTATTTTTGAGTTCGTAAGATGGATTTCCTCTAACACTATCTGACTGCCTTTTCACAATTATGTAGTCTAAATTACTTTACTTTAAATTCTATAACTCTCTAAATGGTTACCATTTAGAGGAGAGACAACGCAAAAATAATGGGAACATAAAAATTGAGGTTTTGCTCAGAACGAACCAAAATGAAAATCATTGTGTGTGTGTGTGTGTATGTATGTGTATGCCAATACCGGTAAAAGCCATGAAGGAGCTGCTGCTGTCATCCCTAATTGAAGTGGGTGACACAAGCAACAACGAAGGCGCAACACGACAATTTCTATCTCCTGTTCCTAATGCTCCCATCCTTCCATCTCCTGTCCTGCTCCGGTCGCCCCCCCACACCTACCACCTCCTCCCCAGCTTCCATCTCCCTTTTCATTTTCTGCCGCACATGACAGCTTCTCACGCGGAGGTGGCGTAATTGAATGAGCTGTTCCTGCTGCCATTCTCCCAACATCGCCTCTGATCCTGTCAGCCGTCAGCACAAGGTGGGAGGGAAAATCACTAAAATGGGATAAGGGGGAGAGCTAGAGGCTTCCTTCTGTGGGACAGATTCAGCTTGTCAACAAAACACTCCTCCTCCTCCTCCTCCCCCCCACCTCCTCCTCGTATTCCTCCTCCTTCTCCATCTCTTCCACCCCTCAAACCGCCCATTCTTCCTGATGAATATCTGCCTTCAAACAGCGGCTCCCGTGGAGCATACACAAACAAACACACACACACACACACACACAGACACACCAGACGCTGTCTTCTACTTTGAAAAAAAAAAAGAAAAATCATTACAAATACCCCTTTCCTCAAC
The DNA here is from genome assembly GCF_017589495.1 of Alosa alosa. Taxonomy (NCBI): domain Eukaryota; kingdom Metazoa; phylum Chordata; class Actinopteri; order Clupeiformes; family Clupeidae; genus Alosa; species Alosa alosa. The sequence goes on from NC_063198.1 coordinate 9,232,754, forward strand.
AGTGGGGAGAGGGCAAGGCCGTCTTGGTGGAATTAAAGATGAAAACAGAATAGACTCTCCCTGTGAGCTAGCGCCGTTTCCATTTCCATCACTAGCCCTGCAGGATGGAGGTGTTTGCTGGACTGTACAAGTTCAAGTTCAACTTGGCTAATAATCTGGATCTCCGCAGCAGCAGCTCTGATGTCCTTTTTGCCTAACTCCAGCTCAATAGGTAATGACACTTGGGGCTCTATCTTGCACTTTAGCACAATTGACTTTGCGCAAATCGCTTTGTGGGCGGATCTTGGGCGCTGTTTCTATTTTACCGGCGGGATGATGACTGTTGCGCCCGACGCAAATCTAAAATGGGGTGGTCTGTAGTAGCTACATTACTCATGGGTGTGGTTTGGGCATAACATGCAATAAACCAATCAGAGCGTCATCTCACATTCCCTTTAACCAGAGGCACGCTTGTTCCATAGCGGATTGCTATTATGATGGCGGAATTGCCAGGCGCAGCCAGGAACGGTTCACAACGCTATAGTCAGTTAGGAACAGTTTGCTTGATTTTTCCTCTTGACAAAATGTAAAACAGAAATGTCACTTTCCGATGTTTTGGGATCACTCTCACTGAATCACGAGGTTATGAATGCATGGTGATATTTTTGCAATGTAATCTAACATTACCTCACTATAGACTATGCAGATCTTCTGTCAGATAAGCTCTCCTCTCCCGTGCTGCTGTTGGGGCATTTGGGTTAAATGGCATCGGCATGCAGTTCAACATCACGTCTCATTAAGTCCTCTAATATTTCCTAAGTTATGTCATCAACACATCCGTGATTCATGGAAATGTGTACGCTAGATTTATACCTTTTTTTTTTTTTACATCGGACACCACACTGATTTCCCTCGTGTAGCAATATTTGTCCATGTAATTATGTATGGTTTGGAGAAATGGGAACTGCAGGTGTAAGCCACGGCTTACCATCAGGCAACTCAACAAGAGAAACAGTTTCCAAGTTGACCTAACTTTCCAACTCTGCACAGTATCCCATTAACTGCATGACAGTAGGCTATTGTCGTGGAAAAAATCACTGACTTTTAACTTTAAAGGAGAATTCCGGTGTGATATTGACCTAAAGTGTATTGAAACATGATACCGAGTGTGAACGTATGTCTCATAGCCCATCTCGGCTTGTCCCCTGCACTCCAAAATCGGGTGCTAGTTAGCCGATGCTACCAACAGCTTTTTCAATGGGGGTGCCTCGGGCATCGGCCTAGCCATGCAAATAAGTCACTGTTTTACACCATTTACGAGGCTCAACGTATCTCCACATACGCTTTAGAAACACACTTTGGCTCTAGTTTGTGCCTTATGCACCTCATCAAATGTTGTGGATGCAAATGGCACCCATTTCATAGAATGACTGTACAGTAACACACCTGTACAATATTTCTTGTTAAATAGTTGAGTGCAATGACAGCCACACTCATACAGTATTGGTGTCAGGCTCGCAATAGAGCACAGCTCCGTCTCTACAGACCTCTTTGGGTTGGCCTGTGATGACGAATGAAGAGTCACCATAGTAACTGCAGACAGGGTTAAGCTCATGTCACCTCTTTGGGGGATGCATCTCCTGGAGGTGAGCCACTCTCCAGGCGAAGCCGGACATGAAGTCCCCCCGCCCTCCCCCACTGCAGGCAGACACTAGGCAGTTGTTACATGGGAATGTAAGACATGGCAGAAGATACAGTTATCACTCGGGAATCACAAAAGAAACTGGAGTGACTGCCCTACATGAGACGGCATGGCTCACCTGAGTTCTGACATCCTTTTAATCCTGAAGCACAGCACAGCACTACAATGGACCCCATGCAGAGATAAAAGGTTCCAACAGGTACCCTGGAAATAAGTCTACAACTGAACTGCCACCTTTTTGAAACGGCGACACCTTTTATATTCTTTGAAGTAGAGTTTGATTGGAGGAGGCACCCAGAGGGGAAGTGTCTGATTTAAGCCTGTATGGTACTGACACCAGCGCTGACACTGACGCTTTAAAAAACACGACTTTTCAAATCAATACGGCCTTGCAACGTCCACATTGAAGTCAATATCCTTAGTAGTATCAACACCTTTTCCTCCATTGCCTTAGGTTCACCAAAAGGAAGATGGCTCACACCTGCTGCTCGATCTCCTTAGAGTCTGAAAATAAAATACAGCTGGGGAATGTTCAAAGGTGCCCAAGTAAAAGTTTTATAGAGACACAACCGTGCGTGAAATCAGAGTTTTGAATGGGTCTCATCACGGAAGAATTAATGAGCTCTGTGAGGACTAATGCTCTTCTTCTTTTTCCTGCCTGTGTACCCACTGATCACCATTGGAGCATTCATCGAGGACAGGAGTAATTACTCCTGACGTGTAAGCAAGTCAAACAGAGTTTGAATAAATTATTTCTCTTTGCCATCTTTCTCTCTCTTTCTCTCACTGCTGCTGCGTCCTGCCTGCTCTGTGCTTTGAACAGTTTGAGTAATTTCAGAGATGACTCCGGATGTATGCAGAGTTCATCTCACCCACCAACATCCTAAAGTGTTTTTTAGTGCTTTAATTGTCATATTTCTTTTCCCATTTATCACCCCCACACACACATTTGAATAATGCATCACTGAAGCAGGATATGAAGATGTTTAGTAGGATTAATCGTTTGGAGTATTTGTCTGTTAAATATTCATTCAGTGCTTTTCTTTATCTCGCTTTTCCCCCCTAGTTTTAATTTGTTTTTATTGGAGTTATAAAAGCAGTGTGCTTATTTTGAAGTTTGGGTCCTCAGAGCCTAGCTGAGACTTTTTCCTGTATTTGTGCCGTTAATAGAATCTTAATCTCAATCTCAGCAGACCTCCATCAAAGTAATACTCCAAGGACCTCATCAGTGCCTTGACCAAAGTCAGTTCCATGCTGAAATGTTAAAGCCCACCATTTGTGAGAAAAGACCTTTGTAAGCAGGGAATTACTTTGAAGCCGTCAAGTGAAATGTTGAAAGGGACTTTAACCAAATACATTAAACCAGTTTTCCAAAGCCTGGTCCACTGTGTCTTGCACAAAATCATCTCATGGGTCCCCCAAATTCACACCACCACCAACCCCTGTCCTTCCTCACAGCTCCTGCTTAAGTCTTGTTCAGGACATTTGTATTACGTCTCATTCCTTTCACAGAAAAATTATTATTATACAAACAAGCTCAACTCCCTGCAATAACTGAGTGCTGAATCCTCAACAAAATGTATATTGAAAACATAGACCAGGAAAATGTACTTTTAAAACAGGGCCGCTGTGGCACAACTGCCTACAGCGCCCATATCATGTGCCAATGGGGACCCGGGTTCGAGTCTGTCCTGGGTAATTTCCCAGTCCCACCCCATCTCTCTCCTACTTGCTTCCTGTCACCCTCTTCACTGTCCGAATTAAAGGCATTAAAAAATATATATATATAATATATATATAAAATATATATATATATATATTTTTTTTTTTTTTTAAAAGAAGCTTTTAACGCAGACATTTTGGGTCAGATAGCAATGTTAGTCTCCATTCACAAATCCATTGAAGTTTTCCCTCTGAAAATGGTTCATTTGTGTGTTTGTTTGTGTGTGTGTGCATGGGTGTGTGTTTGAGAGAGAGAGGGAAAGAAAATTTGTAAAACTGAGACAGATAGATGGCGCGCAATATACTGTATGCCTCTGCCTACATACGTCTCTGCCTACACTTGTGGGGTGTGTGTGAGTGTCTCGATGATTAGAATTGTTGCGTAACGTCGGATGTGTCTGCAGTTGTGTAATGTATGTGAGTGGGAGACGGGCACCTCTCTGCTGTTTCTGTGTGTGTGTGTGTCGGTGTGTGTTTGAGATTGGTAAGAGAAAAAGTGAGCGACCGTGGTGCTTAGATTGTATAATGTGCGTCTGTGCTTGTGTGTTGGGTGGGAGATGAAACTGAGTTAGTTAGTGTGTGTTTTTAGCCGGCTAGCCCTGGTGCGTGGTATGGGTGGTGTTCTTGTGTAACGTGTGTCCAGCGCATGAGCTGGACAGGGTTTCCTAATGCGGAAGTGTGTGGGTGTGGAGAGGAGCCCTGGGAGGAGACAGAAGCCAGAAGACACCCTTTCTCTCTCTCGCTGTGTCTCTCTCTCTCTCTCACACACACAAATACACAAACAGCAGACGGACACTCCACAGACAGACCTCCCAGTCCGTTTGTGATGCTCTGGTGGTTCCCTGTTCACTCTCCTCTCTCTCTCTCTCTCTCTCTCTCTCTTTCTTTCTCCCCCACTTTCTCTGGCCACTGTTGGCTTTGGCTCTCCTCAAACGTGTTCTCCTCGGTGAACCAGAGACGGCTCTCCGGCTCCCTTCCTCTTACCGTTAAATTCAGTTTCAATTCCACTTCACTACTTTATGTAGAGACCTACACAATCGGATGGTCTCTAAGTTCTGATCCCATAACACACAAGGCCTGTGCTTCAGTGTTTTAACACCAAGGAGCATGTTGGAAATGTTATATTTTGGATTATGTTGTCTGTCAAATGTAAAAATATATCAAATAAAAGAAGGTAAAATGTCAAAATGCCTTTCATGTTTCTACATGGCTATCCTGGAACAGTATGGATGCAGAGCATGAAGTGTTGATGTGTGTAAGGAGGAGAAAATATACCCACGCGACATGGATACACGTCGTTGGCTTTCCTCACATGAAAGGAGAGAGCAAACCCAAAGTGCCGGCTAGTTCTCCTGTTGATCGCGTATGTGAACAACAATGGACAAATAGGGCGAAGAGTTAAATGGTAATGTTATTTTTACAAACTCGATTAATCTGACTCCATTTAATTAATAATTTATATTTGGAATCAATTACCAAGTAACTAGTTTATCAGCTATGGCAGACTCGAGAGGGTTTTTCTATGGTCTCAGACTTCTCTCGGACTTGCTGGTATTTGGGCGCAATTGGATACTTCCGTTGAGTAACATCCGGATTTCCTCGGACCGGGAACAGAAAGTTGCATATTCGGTATTGCTGCATAGTGCTTCTTTAACGCAAATAACGCATTGTGTTTACCTATTTCCTGATGTTACGTAGCGGAAACCGCAAAACCTAAAGCCGCAAGCCTGAGAGTTTATTTTACTATCTGTGGAGTTAGCTGAAGATGGAGAGGAACCGCAAGGAGCTTGTAGGCGAAATGTTTCAGTTTTAAAAGTTGCCTGATGTTGAAGCACAGTGATCAGTGCTGCTGCTACCACCACACGCCTCATGCACTGTGCGTAGGGCACCAAGAGACAGAGGGACCAACATTTATATTACTACTACTATTACTACTTTATATTTATTATATAATAAATAGTAGCTTTACTGCAAACTGCTTTTCACTCTTGTTAGAGTCAGAATGCACCAACAGCATGTTGGGGGTCCTCTCCATAACTTGAACATATGCTACTCTATTTAATTGAGAATGCGTCTGAGCGCGCACAAGAGGGAGAGAAAACGAGTGGCAGGTTCCAGCTGGCTTGTCGTTGTTTATGATAATTGATATCTCCTTTTTAATATAAGGAACTAAGGAAATCATGAAGGCAACAAAAATATGAAGTTGTCTTTGCCTCATTTTATTGTTATGTAGTGGACAAAGGTTTGTGATGTCCAAAGGGACAGATTATATCACAGGGACAGACACACACACACACACACACAAACAAACTCACGCACGCACGCACACACGCACACACACTCACATTCAGACACACACACACACTGAACAGCTTTTGTCACTACTTCCTGTATGGGTGCAAGTTCAAGGCATTGAGTATTTTGCAGTACATTGCTAGCCTGTGGCAGAGCAACATTTCTCATTATACCTAGAAATCTCAGCATCACATAGAACCATTGTAAAAAAATTGCAGTTGTCATTCATCAGCGCTTGGACGGCTCCTTGACAGCATGTGAACTGATTGCACAAACATGACCTTGTAGATACGAGCTGCCTTTCATTCTCCCCGCATGTGTTCGCTTCAAGCACAATGCGACGTGATGCCTGGCAGAGATACAGAGGTGCTTTAGTATTCATAAGAGAATGCACCATCAAAAGAGCCAAATTAATTATTTCTAACAGGAAAATAGATTCAAAAAATAAAAAAAACGTTCAAGAAACTTTTGCCATGCAAATTGTTGTTCCAGATGCTCTGACTTTTACAGAGAAGACTTGCCCATTTTCGCTGTTTCAACTTCATTTAAACAAGATTGACATTTTTACTGCTTGAAATGTCCACCAAATGTCAATCATTGTCCATGTAGCCCTTTTATATGCCACAACACAGCACAGCAGGTTGCTTTCCACATCAGCACAGAATAGACGACTGTAGTAACCACACTGCAGACGTGTAGACATTTACACTTCAAAGACACGATCGCTCTTCATTCAATATCTACATGTAACGGGAGTATTTTACTCTTCCTCAAAATCCTCTGCGTTGTGCTGTGTTTTTTAAAAGAAAAGTTGAAATAATGTGACATGACGTCTGAACTGGATCTTACTGAATTCGTTAATTTCTCATAGCCTACACAGGTTATCACATGCAGATGCTCCTGTTGCGTGATATCTGACAAGAGAGACCAGGGTAGTGGGACACTTGGTTAAAAGTTCATTTTCGCGGGGCATAGCCCCACGGCACACCTACACCACACCCCCTTACCCCTTACTTAGATTCCTGTGGGAAAATAAAGAAAATAC